>NC_084566.2:36404124-36704124 GCF_033978685.3 Nerophis lumbriciformis | reverse complement strand
ATATATTACAACAACATTGCTCCATGCAGACCCTCCAGGTCCGCATGGAGCTGGAGGGTCTTCGGGAGAGGCGCTTTTGTTAAACCAAATATTGTGTTTTTTTCCATATACAACAACCTATCTGGATTCGATAAGAAAATCGATAAGGAATCGGTTCGATAAGAGGATTCGATAATGGGCTCGAACTCCATAATTTCCTATCAAACATCATCCCTACTTATTACTGAGAAAAGTTGTCCCGCGACTGCTTTATAGATAGAAAGCAGTTGTTGTTGTTTTTTTAAATCCACGCTTTACTGTTTGAGCAGCAACTGGTAAGCCCTCTGCTGCAGTGTCAAACAGGGACATTTCCGCAGCAAACACTGTTCTATTGCTGCCCATATAATATTTATGATTAAGATTATTGGCGAGTGTGTGTCGGGGCTTGTTTTGGGGGGGGGAGAAAAATGCAAAGCAAACAGTAAACAAGCCCAAAACGGAGATATTACACAAGTCAGCGGTTCGGTCACATCAGCAGAGAACAAACAGGGAATAAATCAAAAGGGCGAGCGGCGTGGGCGACGAAGATTACACCTGAACCTGACGTTTCTTTGAATAGAGAGTGAGCTGTGAAATCCGGGGTGTTTTCACTGGGAGTTTAGTGGGGTTTTGCAACACCAGCAGGGTGTTACGTGTGGGTCGCATCTTGCTGCGGGGTTCGTTCCCTCGGGATGCAGACAGACCAAAGCGTGTGGAAACACTCCCCACCCACACTGCTTGGTGCCTCGTCTGAGCTGCTGTGACGTGGATGACCAAAGTAACTAATGAAATTAACATAGTAACTAGTATATAGAGCAAAAGCGCGGGATTGCAACCATTGAAATACTTTGTGTTGGAATAATTGTTTGTAAGTTATCACAAAAGAAACGTTGTATTATGAATGCTGTCTTTCGAGGCCTGACAAGAGGAAGAAGGCTCGTGAAACTCCACTGTGATTTCAACACGGACAGATGGCAGGATCTGCTCAACTTCCAGAGGAACTCTCTTTGAAGTGTTAAACGAACTCTCTCTGAAGTATTTCACAAACTCTCTTCCAACTATTTGGTAACCGAGGTCAACGCTATTTACGACCCGCTGCCCTCTTGAAGTCCCTGTGGTCAGGAGACGGGAGGGGTTATCCATTGTCCTCCAACACCTGCCCCAGCTGGATCCAGGAAGAGCCCAAGCCCGAGAAATCCTCTTCTTGGACTTCAATGAGACCGAAAACAATGACTGTTTTAAATACCACGGGGCACTGAGATTCATCACCAACTGCGCTCCCCTTACTCACCATTGTTTGTTATACTCAATGGTTAACTGGACATCTTTATGTGCTCGACGCCTCAATCATTGGTATGTTTTCATCTACAAAACCATTCTGGGTATCACTCCATCTTATCTGTCTTGTCTTTTAACAAAGAAACAAGGAAGTCACAATCTTCGTTCAATGGATGTTCTGCAATTTGTTGTCCCCAAAGTAAGAACTGAACTGGGCAAGAAAGGCATTTAGGTTTTCAGCACCGAAGGCTTGGAATAACCTACAATCGAACATTAAACTTCAAACCCTAGTTACGCTGAATGAGTTTAAAGCTTCTGTGAAAGGACTGCAGTCTACCTTGTCTGTA
The DNA here is from genome assembly GCF_033978685.3 of Nerophis lumbriciformis. Classification (NCBI taxonomy): domain Eukaryota; kingdom Metazoa; phylum Chordata; class Actinopteri; order Syngnathiformes; family Syngnathidae; genus Nerophis; species Nerophis lumbriciformis. The sequence goes on along the minus strand of NC_084566.2, from coordinate 36,702,481 downwards.
TGCACATGTGTCATGTGAGCAAGTTTTAATGTTGTAAATGTGATGTTTTATGTATTTGTTTACTGTTTTTAATGTAACCTTGCTGCTGCCCTCTTGGCCAGGTCTCCCTTGGAAAAGAGATCTTTGATCTCAATGGGATTTTACCTGGTTAAATAAAGGCTAATAATAATAATAAATACTTCCCATTCCTGCTGTGACATATGTTGGTGCGTGAACATTGAACATCTGAATAAATGAGGAGACGAAAACCTTCTTCGTCAGAGCGTGGTGCAGGACTGTACAGAGAGTGCAGTGGCCATGTCTCTCCTCAATATTGAGTCAAAATTGAATTCTATCTCTGTTTGATTCCTTGCCTTTTGTCTTGTTAAATAGATGTCCTCAGTGTTTGAACGTGACACTTTGTATAGTTCAAGACTTATGGTCATTAGAAAACATCACTACACATCATAATGACGGCTACACTTTACATCTTAAACATCTAAAAAAATATTTGGGAATGCCAGATTGAAAAGCTGAACGGGCCGCATGTGGCCTTAATTTGCCCAAGTCTGCTTTAGAAGCAGCCTCAGCGATGTAACTAGGGAACTCCTGAATAAAATGGGGGGTGTGGGGGGCTGTACCTCAGAGAGTGGTGGGAGACTGTATCTGAGTGTGCAGCTCCATACGTTCTCCTCATGAGCAAAATTGAAATCTGTCTCTGCTTGATTCCTCGCTTCTTGTTCTGTTTAATATACGCCACACATACACATACACGCCCCACCCCCAATCCAACGCCCTCGACGCAAATCCCATAGGGGTGGTGAATGGATGGTCAGCGCCTGAGAGCTGCGGCCAACCATCATGACCTCGCACTCCCTTCCCTCTGTTGCTAGATATCCCGAGATGTATGTTGTAATATGTATATGTGCTTTGCTATGGAGGTTTTTTTCACACTCCAGACTGGGCCCCCTTAGGAGCCCAGTCTGGATTGTATTTTTTTACTCAGGACGGCGTGGCGAAGTTGGTAGAGTGGCTGTGCCAGCAATCAGAGGGTTGCTGGTTACTGGGGTTCAATCCCCACCTTCTACCATCCTAGTCATGTCCGTTGTGTCCTTGGGCAAGACACTTCACCCCTTGCTCCTGATGGCTGCTGGTTAGCGCCTAGTGTGTGAATGTGTGTGTGAATGGGTAAATGTGGAAATACTGTCAAAGCGCTTTGAGTACCTTGAAGGTAGAAAAGCGCTATACAAGTATAACCCATTTATTTATTTATCCTTCCCCAGCGTTTTACCTTTTCCCAATCTTTTACGGTGCGTCTTGTGGCGACCCATCAGCGTTCCTGTTCTGTAACCCTGTACACTGTTTGTTTTGTCTAATCTTGAACGGGTTTGTGCTGAAAACAAAGTTTCGTTGTACTTGTGCATTGACAATAAAGAACTACCTACCTACCTACCTAATAGATATTTCTGTAACTGAGTGTGCAGCTCCATACGTTCTCCTCATGAGCAAAATTGAAATCTGTCTCTGCTTGATTCCTCGCTTCTTGTTCTGTTTAATATACGCCACACATACACATACACGCCCCACCCCCAATCCAACGCCCTCGACGCAAATCCCATAGGGGTGGTGAATGGATGGTCAGCGCCTGAGAGCTGCGGCCAACCATCATGACCTCGCACTCCCTTCCCTCTGTTGCTAGATATCCCGAGATGTATGTTGTAATATGTATATGTGCTTTGCTATGGAGGTTTTTTTCCCACTCCAGACTGGGCCCCCTTAGGAGCCCAGTCTTGATTGTATTTTTTTACTCAGGACGGCGTGGCGAAGTTGGTAGAGGGTTGCTGGTTACTGGGGTTCAATCCCCACCTTCTACCATCCTAGTCACGTCCGTTGTGTCCTTGGGCAAGACACTTTACCCCTTGCTCCTGATGGCTGCTGGTTAGCGCCTTGCATGGCAGCTCCCGCCATCAGTGTGTGAATGTGTGTGTGAATGGGTAAATGTGGAAATACTGTCAAAGCGCTTTGAGTACCTTGAAGGTAGAAAAGCGCTATACAAGTATAACCCATTTATTTATTTATCCTTCCCCAGCGTTTTACCTTTTCCCAATCTTTTACGGTGCGCCTTGTGGCGACCCATCAGCCTTCTTGTTCTGTAACCCTGTACACTGTTTGTTTTGTCTAATCTTGAACGGGTTTGTGCTGAAAACAAAGTTTCGTTGTACTTGTGCATTGACAATAAAGAACTACCTACCTACCTACCTAATAGATAGTTCTGTAACTGAGTGTGCAGCTCCACATGTTCTCCTCATGAGCAAAATTGAAATCTGTCTCTGCTTGATTCCTCGCTTCTTGTTCTGTTTAATATACGCCACACATACACATACACGCCCCACCCCCAATCCAACGCCCTTGACGCAAATCCCATAGGGGTGATGAATGGATGGTCAGCGCCTGAGAGCTGCGGCCTACCATCATGACCTCGCACTCCCTTCCCTCTGTTGCTAGATATCTCGATATGTACGTTGTAATATGTATATGTGCTTTGCTATGGAGGTTTTTTTCACACTCCAGACTGGGCCCCCTTAGGAGCCCAGTCTTGATTGTATTTTTTTTACTCAGGACGGCGTGGCGAAGTTGGTAGAGGGTTGCTGGTTACTGGGGTTCAATCCCCACCTTCTACCATCCTAGTCACGTCCGTTGTGTCCTTGGGCAAGACACTTTACCCCTTGCTCCTGATGGCTGCTGGTTAGCGCCTTGCATGGCAGCTCCCGCCATCAGTGTGTGAATGTGTGTGTGAATGGGTAAATGTGGAAATACTGCCAAAGCGCTTTGAGTACCTTGAAGGTAGAAAAGCGCTATACAAGTATAACCCATTTATTTATTTATCCTTCCCCAGCGTTTTACCTTTTCCCAATCTTTTACGGGGCGCCTTGTGGCGACCCATCAGCGTTCCTGTTCTGTAACCCTGTACACTGTTTGTTTTGTCTAATCTTGAAACAAAGTTTCGTTGTACTTGTGCAGTGACAATAAAGAACTACTAGAGATGCGCGGTTTGCGGGCACAACCGCGGAGTCCGCGGATTATCCGCGGATCGGGCGGATGAAATAAAAAAAAATTAGATTTTATCCGCGCGTCGGGTCGGGCGGTTGAAAAAAAAAAAAAAAAGATTTTAAATAGATTCAGGCGGGTGGCAGTTAAACCAATTCGGAAATATATATACATAGTTAAATGTTGTTACCCACATACGAAAAACGAGCAGGCACCTGCAGCATATGCCACAACAGAAGAAAAAAAAAAGAAGAGATGGACACTTTTACGGAGCGGAGAAGGGACGCCTCGCCGGGGTCCATGACCGAGGCCCCTTCCCCCGAGAGGGCCCCACCGGGAGCCGCAGCTGAGGCGATCCGCGAGAAGGGCCCGACGCACATCCAGGGTCACCACCGCGCCCACCGCACCGACACCCCGCCTCGTCCGCCTTCGCCGCGGCCGGCGTCCCGCGCAGCAGGTAAGCAGCTTACCTGCCCGCCACCCCCGTGGCCGGGGGCTCGTAATAGGGGTCACTCCGCGCGCTCCGCCCGCGCAGCTTACCTGCCCGCCACCCCTGTTGCCGGGGGCGCGTAACAGGGGTCACTCCGCGCGCAGTGCGCTCACGAAAGGGGTGGGGCTCACCCTGGTTGATATAGACAGCAGGACGGTGTCCATGGAAGTCGGAACCCTCTAAGGAGTGTGTAACAACCCACCTGCCGAATCAACTAGCCCTGAAAATGGATGGCGCTGGAGCGTCGGGCCCATACCCGGCCGTCGCCGGCAGCGAGACGCGCTTGGAGGTGCGCTCAGCGCGGCTCCCATATGATTGCGCACTGGTGTGCGTCTGGGCCGTGACAGCGTGGCACGCGAATGTCTGTACTGCATTGGATCAGTCTCCTTTCTTTAACAGGCAAAAGCTTTATAACCTCACTAATGCCTTGCATCGTCTATATTAGATATATAACAAAGGGCGGGTGCGGGCGGATGCGGTTCTGATTAAATATTAGGTCGGGTGGATGGCGGATGGTTGACGACTTTCTGATGCGGTTGCGGATGAAATAATTGCCTATCCGCGCATCTCTACTACCTACCTAATAGATAGTTCTGTAACTGAGTGTGCAGCTCCATATGTTCTCCTCATGAGCAAAATTTAAATCTGTCTCTGCTTGATTCCTTGCTTCTTGTCTTGTTTAATAGATAGTTCGGTGCTTAAACCTGACAGAGATTTTGTGCTGCATTGGAAAAAAACCAAATGGAAGGATGCCGGTGGAAAGAAACAAGTATTTACGGTGATTGGTGGTGTTAGGAAGGCGTGATGAGGTCCTAAACTACTGCGGCAAAGAGGCGAGACATTCACGCCGCAGGTGCACGGAGATGAGCGAAGGAAAAAAAGTAAAAAAGGAGGAGAAAAGGAGAAGAGGGGAAGAGGGTGGGCACTGGGGAGGGGTTGCATGCCAACCTCCTGCCAGCTCCAATTACCAGTGTGAGTGGAGCGTGGCAGCGAGGGCGATGGCTCTAATCAGAGCCCCGCTGAAATGGACCCGTCCTCGTCCTACTGTCCCACTGGGAGGCTGCTGGATCTCAATACCGCGCTAATGCCACTCCCCCCCCCACCCCCCCATCCCAACCTAACCACCACCATCCCTCACACTAAGCCCAAACATCTCAACGGGAGGGAGGAGGAGACACTTAAGGCGACCCGGTTTCTCCTCGTAACAAGGAAGGCCTGACACCCGGTCCCCTCAAGACACTCCGTGCCTCATTCTCATTTTGCCGCGCGTTCTCATTACCGCCTTCAATCTGGAGTGTGTGCGCGCGGAGACACAAATGACGTGCGCTGCTATGAATTTAAATTCAAAAATGGCTTCACGCCTCCTATGGCGGAGCGCATACAGTTACGAAAGGTATAAGGGCGGGGAGAATGAAATGGAATATTCATGAGGATACTGTACCGCTGCATGGCCAGCGGTTACACGTGCAGCGCGTATGTGAGCGCGCGTGTCCATAGGCGCCGATCCCGTGGGTGCCAATGCCGAGCACCCACGTGGGATTGATGGCAACGTTCAATCTGAATATCATTTTTGGAAAAATCCATCTTGTTGTTAATTTTGTGGCAAGTTTGTCGGTTTTACATCATTAAAAAAGTCACAAATCATATAGTCTATAATTAACAAAGCCTAACCAAGATTTCATCGTGCCCGATAATGAACTAATGACACGACCATTTGGCTTCGAACACACTGCACAAGAGCGAATGAAGGGCATACTTACTCAACAGCAAATGTTCATATTGTTATTACCGTATTTTCCGCACTATAAGGCGCACCTAAAAACCACAAATTTTCTCAAAAGCTGACAGTGCGCCTTATAACCCGGTGAGCTTTATATATGGATTAATATTAAGATTCATTTTCATAAAGTTTCGGTCTCGCAACTACGGTAAACAGCCGCCATCTTTTTTCCCCGTAGAAGAGGAAGTGCTTCTTCTTCTACGCAAGCAACCGCCAAGGTAAGCACCCGCCCCCATAGAACAGGAAGCGCTTCTTCTTCTACTGTAAGCAACCACCCGCCCGCGTAGAAGAAGAAGAAGCGCGCGGATATTACCGTACGTTTCATTTCCTTTGTGTGTTTACATCTGTAAAGACCACAAAATGGCTCCTACTAAGCAACAGGGATCCGGTTCATGAAAGACGCAATCTCTCCATCCGCACACGGACTACTATTTCACAGCAACTGCCTAAAGACTTTCAAGAAAAGCTGGCTACTTTCCGTGCATATTGTAAAAACAAGATAGCTGAAAAAAAGATCCGGCCAGAGAACATTATCAACATGGACGAGGTTCCACTGACTTTTGATATTCCTGTGAACCGCACTGTGGATACAACGGGAGCACGTACGGTGAATATTCGCACCACAGGGAATGAGAAGTCATCCTTCACTGTGGTTCTAGCTTGCCATGCTAATGGCCAGAAACTTCCACCCATGGTGATATTCAAAAGGAAGACCTTGCCAAAAGAGACCTTTCCAGCCGGCGTCATCATAAAAGCTAACTCGAAGGGATGGATGGATGAAGAAAAGATGAGCAAGTGGTTAAGGTAAGTTTACGCGAAGAGGCCGGGTGGCTTTTTTCACGCAGCTCCGTCCATGTTGATATACGACTCCGTGCGCGCCCACATCACGCTGGTTTTTAATATATTATTAAAGTTTGACTGACCTATCTGACTGTTTTTTTGACATTCCTTTAGCGCAGTTAGATGTGGCTTATAACACGGGGCGGCTTATAGGTGGACAAAGTTTTGAAATATGCCGTTCATTGAAGGCGCGGCTTATAACCCAGGGCGCCTTATGGTGCGGAAAATACGGTACCAGTGTTACAAAGTAACGTGTTACTGTAACGCAGTGACGTGCGGTGAGGTTGATGGCTGGTGAGGCACTGACTTCATCACAGTCAGATTTACAAACATATGAACCCTAAAGACTATCTTATTCACCATTTGATTGGCAGCAGTTAACGGGTTATGTTTAAAAGCTCATACCAGCATTCTTCCCTGCTTGGCACTCAGCATCAAGGGTTGGAATTGGGGGTTAAATCACCAAAAATGATTCCCAGGCGCGGCGCCGCTGCTGCCCACTGCTCCCCTCATCTCCCAGGGGGTGAACAAGGGGATGGGTCAAATGCAGACGACAAATTTCATTACACCTAGTGTGTGTGTGACAATCATTGGTACTTTAACTTAACTTTAACTTTACACATACAAACTGTAGCACACAAAAAAGCACATTTAATAAAAAAAACTTTATTATGGTCTTACCTTTACTTATAAATGAAGTCCACAACTAAAGCCCTCACTTAAACTTTCCACGTACAAGATTGAATCTATTTAAAAAAGTGTAACCGAGGGTTTATAAATGTCGCCTATACTGTATGAAACTACAAAATAACAAACACGGAGGCTCCAGTTGACACGAGGACCACTTTATTTACCTTCTTTCAAAAACATCCGCTCCACTCCAACGTGTCATCACTTCCGCTCTTAGCGCCTTCAAAATAAGAGCTCAAGGCATATACTGTATAACAGCGCATAACAGGAACTTAACATCACAAAGAGGAAAGCCCATGAAAATAGGTTACAAAAGTTATTTCATAAGAAGCCAAAAAGTGCAAAAACAATAATGTTCGTGTTGGAGGAGTTGTGAATTAGATACACCTGCAGTCTGCAGGTGTACCTAATGTTGTGTCCCTGCAGTCATTCACAACTCCTCCAACACCAACATTATTGTTTTTGCACTTTTTGGCTTCTAATGAAATAACTTTTTTAAATAGATTCAATCTTGCACGTGGAAAGTTTAAGTGTGGGCTTTAGTTGATATAACAATTCTACGGCGGGGGTGCAGGAGGCGGGGCTACTGGAGCCTCAGCCAGTGCGTCTTTTGCAGCCGTTTTATGATCGCTCAGCACAAGAAATACGTTACACACATACAGTTGTTGACAAAATACACTGTACATTATATACCTCAGCTAACTAAACTATGGAAATGTATAATATAGTTCATATAGCAATACAGTCTCACTGCACAGCAGGCCAGCAGTTAGCCGAGTCCGTCCATGTTGAGGCACTGAGTGACGTGCCTCAACTGGCTGCTGTTCACCGCAAGTCTCTTCTCAGTATTTGAACGGCAAATGTGAAAATTCAGCGATTTTGAATAAAAATAATCTAAAACTGGTGAAGTTAAATGGAATATAACTTTATAGTATAATCACTGCATACATATAACAATTTAATTAATTTTTTTTCTTTTTACATTTTTTTTCTTTCCATGATGGCAGGTGAGGCGGGGCCTCACCTGCCTCTAGTGACTGCACGTCACTGCTGTAACGGCGTTAGTTGGCAGTAACTAGTAATCTAACGCGTTATTTTTTATATTCAGTAACTCAGTTACCGTTACTACATGATGCGTTACTGCGTTATTTTTTTATGTAGTATCGGCTAGAAACAGAAGATCTGAGTGTGTTTTATTGCAGCGCTGCAGTGTCGTCCTTCTGTGTCACAAGAAAAAGAAGAGGCGTGCTTTGTGTGGGTGGGGGCGGGGGGGCTCCCAGACCGTAGTCGAGTTCCTCCAGGGCCTATGTACTTCGGGGCTAACAACCTTCACTTTACCCGGAAGTGGGTCTTTACAGCTGAGGGTGAATGACGAGGCCGGCGGTTTGTTGCAACTTTGTGACTTTATTGGACGCAGCCATCCACCAAGCTAGAGCACCTGCACCCACTCACTGTCACCGGTCCCTCACCTCTCTTGCCCACTCACCCACTGACGTCACTCACCTCACATGCTGTCATATCTTAAAGGGCCACACACACACACACACATACGCTACTCTCAAAACAACTAACAAGACATCATGGTGAAGCCAGAAGTCGAGTTTCTTAACATGGAGACATTCTCAATACTTTTTTTTTTTGTCGAGCACAAAGAAAATAACATTTTAGTTGAATGTAAGTTGTGACTTGGATCAAAGATCCTATCTACTTCAAGTTAAAGTTAAAGTGCCATTATGTTGCAGCTATTTAAAATAGTTTTGTCAATTTGTTCTGGCCTGAAATAAATTGTCCCTTTGAAACATATCTTTGTCTATGTGTGTTGTATGTAGACCACATTGCTTTCTGAGTTCAGTGATGGAAATGCATGTCAAGTTGATCAACACATTGTATTATTCTCCAGTGTAATAACAGTACTGAAATGAAGGCTAAAGGGGCATTAATGGGAGCCTTAAAAAAAAAAAAAAAAAAAAAAAAAAGTAACGAGGAACTTTTCATAGTAACGCATTACTTTTTGGTGTAAGTAACTGAGTTAGTAACTGAGTTACTTTTGAAATAAAGTAACTAGTAACTGTGACTAGTTACTGGTTTTCAGTAACCAACCCAACACTGGTTGTTACTCAGCCAGCGTTTGTGGGTCTGATGGACCCGTTGCATTTTGTGGCTTTTAATGCCTCACAATCAAACACTTTTATGTTAAAATACTGAACAGATGTTTATTGGGATAAGGTAAACAAATGTGAATAACATAAATACAGTCTATTATACAGCATTATTCACATGTGAATAACATAAATACAGTCTATTATACATCATTATTCACATGTGAATAATATAAATACAGTCTATTATACAGCATTATTCACATGTGAATAACATAAATACAGTCTATTATACATCATTATTCACATGTGAATAATATAAATACAGTCTATTATACAGCATTATTCACATGTGAATAACATAAATACAGTCTATTATACATCATTATTCACATGTGAATAATATAAATACAGTCTATTATACATCATTATTCACATGTGAATAATATTTATACAGTCTATTATACATTTAAGTACAGTCAAAAAGAAACATATGCATTATACAGGTAGACTTTGTCAGATCCTGCTTTGTTTGACTCTTTCTTTACCTCCAGGTGTGCACCAACAACACTTAAATCTACATTTAGAAAAATGATACTTATATTGTATTGCAAAAAACAACAACCATGCTAGTCATTTGATCAAATCTCCCCTAATGGAGCATTGCACTGACGCACGTTTTAATGCAGTGATTTTAGCGAGAAAACATTTCACGAGCCAACTGGCGATTGGCTGGCGCCGAGACGGTCCCTTGCCCCCCCACCCAACATTATCAAAGGAGACATCGTCTTTGATTGTCATCATCCGTCACTTGGCAACAGGCGCAGATATCCACACTGCCTTTTTATTTTTTGACCAGGCCCGGGCGGAGAATAATGAGGCCCCTTCCATTTTTAATGGCAAAAACGACTCCCTCGTATAAAAGCTCAGCGTTGTTTATTCACTCAACTGCAGTTAAACTGGCGCTTATTACAAAGAAAAGTCCGAGAAAAGTGTCATCGTCATCGCCGACGGAAAATATGCTTCTTGGTTATTTTCTCGTATCGCATCCGTCGTGGAGTTTTTGCATTCATTCACTCAGGCACAGCGATGACTGCCGTTATTATTGTACGTTTATTGACTCAACTGTGGAGAAACAGGCTTTTAGAGGCGTCTCTCGCCACTTTGTGCTTTTAATGTCGCGCCGTCACCATATCACATATTTTCCTCCAATTTTTTAAAGCAAATTTGACGTGTTTTTGTTTGAAACGAAGCTTTGTATATGTCTTGTACAGTATGTATAGAATAGAATAGAAAGTACTTTATTCATCCCTGGGAGAAATTGAGCACCACAGTTTGCTCACAATAAACAAGACACATTAAGGTATTTTTACATGTGAATAATATAAATACAGTCTATTATACAGCATTATTCACATGTGAATAATATAAATACAGTCTATTATACAGCATTATTCACATGTGAATAACATAAATACAGTCTATTATACAGCATTATTCACATGTGAATAATATAAATAGTCTATTATACAGCATTATTTACATGTGAATAACATAAATACAGTCTATTATACAGCATTATTCACATGTGAATAATATAAATACAGTCTATTATACAGCATTATTCACATGTGAATAATATAAATACAGTCTATTATACAGCATTATTCACATGTGAATAACATAAATACAGTCTATTATACAGCATTATTCACATGTGAATAATATAAATAGTCTATTATACAGCATTATTCACATGTGAATAACATAAATACAGTCTATTATACAGCATTATTTACATGTGAATAACATAAATACAGTCTATTATACAGCATTATTCACATGTGAATAATATAAATACAGTCTATTATACAGCATTATTCACATGTGAATAATATAAATACTGTCTATTATACAGCATTATTCCCATGTGAATAACATAAATACAGTCTATTATACAGCATTATTCACATGTGAATAATATAAATACTGTCTATTATACAGCATTATTCATATGTGAATAACATAATCACAGTCTATAATACAGCATTATTCACATGTGAATAACATACATACAGTCTATTATACAGCATTATTCACATGTGAACAATATAAATACAGTCAATTATATAGCATTATTCACATGTGAATAATATAAATACTGTCTACTATACAGCATTATTCACATGTGAATAACATAATCACAGTCTATTATACAGCATTATTCACATGTGAATAACATACATACAGTCTATTATACAACATTATTCACATGTGAATAATATAAATACAGTCTTGGTGTACTAATTGTAAGTGTATTTTGTGTTGTTTGTGTTGATTTAATAAAAAAATTTAAAAATTTTAAAAAACGATACAGATAATAATAAAAAAAACGATACCAATAATTTCCGATTTTACATTCTAAAGCATTTATCGGCCGATAATATCGGTAGGCCGATATTATCAGACATCTCTAATTGTGTGTATATATATGTATATTAAATCATAGTGCTTTACTTCCCCCTTGTGTCTGTGCCGTCAACTCCTCCAGCAAACATAACATCTAGTCTCCTTAGAGTCGCCTTGTTGTCTCTATAGACAGCTCGGGTCCTAACTGAGTGACACTTACAACTACTGGCCTGTCATGCATATTACAATGTCGTCATTAAAAGAACAAACCTTTCTGGATTTTAGTACGTTATTGAAGATTGTAGGCCAGCATTCATGGAAGCGTCTCTCTGCACATTTGACAAACAGAACCCTGGAGGCCGTGTGCGATGGGCAATTTGGAGGGGGAACCTTTGCAAAAGTGTTTTCTTTTGTGGCATGAAAGATAAAGGGGGTAAATGTAGAATATAAGACGTCGCTACGTGACTTCTGAGCGTCCCGGCAAGCCAAGTGACGATGTCTGCGGGTGTTGTGAAAATTGCCATGGCGATGGGAGCGTGTCAAGCAAAACATTCCGTGCACGCACCCGACACACCTTGATGCGACGCAAGGGAGCGTCACCAAAACAAAGTCCCTGCAAAAAAACCCAACAACAACAAGACGGGACAAGACGTAGTAGATCTTTGTCTGCTGTTTATTCTGTTGCTCTTGGAGTAAAGCGTCTGTAATGCATGCTGTGACCTTTGAAACAATATACTTTTTTGGTCTGGCTGAGCAGAACATTCGCTCTTATTTCCTCCCCGACAGGCACATAATCAATAACAGTCATCTAATTCCCCGCCCCGAGTCTTTCCTCCTTTTTTCTTTCCGTTTTATCAACTCCATCTCTCCACTTTTCTTATTTCTCTCTTTCGGGCAATCTGATATCTTACTTCTACTGTCATGGCTATGATCTACGGCCCTGCCACAATCCAGGCGTCTCTTATTTATGCCTCTTTAGCGCGTAACCCTGACCTATGACCCATCCCGCAACGACCCAAGGGTGCTTCTCTGGATTCACAAAGTCACCTTGCCTGCTTGTGACCAGCTCGGCTGCACAGTGTCCTGTCCTCCATTAAGCAGCTGGACGCTTATCCTTGCCTTGTGGTCCCATATTATGTTACCCTATTTTTCGGAGTATAAGTCGCACCTGAGTATAAGTCGCACCGGCCGAAAATGCATAATAAAGAAGGAAAAAAACATATATAAGTCGCATTTTTGGGGGAAATGTATTTGATAAAAGCCAACACCAAGAATAGACATTTGAAAGGCAATTCAAAATAAATAAAGAATAGTGAACAACAGGCTGAATAAGTGTACGTTATATGAGGCATAAATAACCAACTGGTATGTTAACGTAACATATTATGGTAAGAGTCATTCAAATAACTATAACATATAGAACATGCTATACGTTTACCAAACAATCTGTCACTCCTAATCGCTAAATCCCATGAAATCTTATACGTCTAGTCTCTTACGTGAATGAGATAAATAATATTATTTGATATTTTACGCTAATGTGTTAATAATTTCACACATAAGTAGCTCCTGAGTATAAGTTGCAAACTATGAAAAAAAACGCGACTTATAGTCCGAAAAATACGGTATACATCACACAATGTTACATTTATCAATGTTCATTATTTAGATTCAGTTTATACGTGAGTTTTAATAGAGATGTCCGATAATGGCTAGTGTATATTGTAGCGTCCCGGAAGAGGACTGCAAGGGTTTCTGGGTATTTGTTCTGTTGTGTTTATGTTGTGTTACGGTGCGGATGTTCTCCCGAAATGCGTTTGTCATTCTTGTTTGGTGTGGGTTCACAGTGTGGCGCATATACGTATACATAAGTATACCTGCACTTGTCACTTTCAAAAAACAAACAAAATGATGGCAACAATCGTGTTACCATGTTTAGTTTTTACTAATTGGTTTTTATCTAGTCTGCGTTATCATTATTATTATTGGCTTTTTTCGAGTTTGCACTTTGTCTGTATTATTACTACTATCTGTTATGATCCGCTGCCCGGATGATAGTTTGTTTATGTTTGAGTCACATGTATTTTCAGCACCTTGAGTTTCGTTTGTTTCAGTTGCCATGACGGCAGATTATACACACCTGCCTCTGGTTAGTGTTCGGGACGCGCACCTGTTGCCCGGGCACTAATCAGAGGGCTATTTAGTCTTTGCTCTGGCCTCACTCGGTCTGGCTTCCTAGTTTTTTCTTACACAACTGATGACGACGTTTATTTCCTGTTCTTTAGCTGCTAGTTTTCACGCTAGGCTATTTTGGCTTGCTAGCTCCCACGCTAGTCCTTTTGTTTTTGCCTTTTGTGCTACGTGCATGTCTTTTGTCTATTCATCGTATGATTCATATTTTAAATAAATCATATTCCTACCTGCAAGCTGTGTCCGAAGCCGTCTGCATCCTTGGGAGAACAACACCCGCATCACGATGCGACCTCGTCGTTACACTATCATTATTATCGACTCATTCTATTTTTTATTTTCCTATTTTAATGATATTGGATCTGTGTTGTTGTTGTTGTTGTTGTTGTTGGGGACAAGTGTTGTAAATGAGCTTTGGCTACAAACACTATGATGCATACATTGGATAACTGTTTCAGATGTCTATGTTTTTGTATATGTCCCTATTTCAAATGAACCTCTATAATAATAATAATATTTGTAACAGTGTTAAAGTTTTTTATACGGCCACCCGGAATATGTACTGGACTGTGCAATCTACTAATAAAAGTCTCAATCAATCAATGAAATGTTTACGACCTTTTCTTTGAACTGTTCTGCAACCAAAGGCGATGGCTGTTTACGACCCCCCCTCCCTTAGAAACAGCTGTTGCCATGTAATCAGGGAAAGTCCAAATAAAAGAGGAGGCGTACAATCTTTCGTCAGGGGCGTGGGACGACACTGAGCCAAATTGAATTATGTCTCTGTTTAATTCCTTGCTTCTCGTCGTGTTTAATAGATGTCGTCAGTGTTTGAACCTGACAGTAACCGTCCTTATCTCCTGAATAGGTCAACAAAAAAACCCAGCTTAAACTCGACTTAAGGTGGTCTTTGTTTGCTTAGGCATCCATCCTCAGAGGTTTAAGATTGAAAGTATTGATGCAATGCAAAACAAACGGCGCCTTTATCGCACTGGAATACCAAGAACAACAACAACACGTTGTCAGGCTGTTCCGTCTTAGGGGGTCCAAGCAACAGTACGTGCAGGGTTGGTTGGTAAACGTGCACGGAAGGTGGGTCAGGGTGAATAATTAAGTTATCACACAACTTTGTGTTGCCATGAGTTCTCGGCGAGAAGACAAAAGCTGTCTTTGATCCCACCAATCAAAAGGCTTGTAAAACTCGACTGCGTAGGATGGGAAGCAACATGAAGGTGTCATGTTTCTTTGATGTATTGTAATCAACAGAAAGATAATGTGTTGACCCGAGGTCTACAAAGCGAAGAGGAAGCAGGACCTGACTCCTCTCCAGGGACCTCTTCTTGGAACTGTTTTACGACCTTTTCTGTGAACTACCATGAATTGATTAACGTGGACCCCGACTTAAACAAGTTGAAAAACGTATTCGGGTGTTACCATTTAGTGGTACGGAATATGTACTGTACTGTGCAATCTACTAATAAAAGTCTCAATCAATCAATGAAATGTTTACGACCTTTTCTTTGAACTGTTCTGTAACCAAAGGCGATGGCTGTTTACGACCCCCCTCCCTTAGAAACAGCTGTTGCCACGTAATCAGGGAAAGTCCAAATAAAAGAGGAGGCGTACAATCTTTCGTCAGGGGCGTGGGACGACACTGAGCCAAATTTAATTATGTCTCTGTTTAATTCCTTGCTTCTCGTCTTGTTTAATAGATGTCGTCAGTGTTTGAACCTGACAGTAACCGTCCTTATCTCCTGAATAGGTCAACAAAAAAACCCAGCTTAAACTCGACTTAAGGTGGTCTTTGTTTGCTTAGGCATCCATCCTCAGAGGTTTAAGATTGAAAGTATTGATGCAATGCAAAACAAACGGCGCCTTTATCGCACTGGAATACCAAGAACAACAACAACACGTTGTCAGGCTGTTCCGTCTTAGGGGGTCCAAGCAACAGTACGTGCAGGGTTGGTTGGTAAACGTGCACGGAAGGTGGGTCAGGGTGAATAATTAAGTTATCACAAAACTTTGTGTTCCCATGAGTTCCCGGCGAGAAGACAAAAGCTGTCTTTGATCCCACCAATCAAAAGGCTTGTAAAACTCCACTGCGTAGGATGGGAAGCAACATGAAGGTGTCATGTTTCTTTGATGTATTGTAATCAACAGAAAGATAATGTGTTGACCCGAGGTCTACAAAGCGAAGAGGAAGCAGGACCTGACTCCCCTCCAGGGACCTCTTCTTGGAACTGTTTTACGACCTTTTCTGTTAACTCCAATGAATTGATTAACGTGGACCTCGACTTAAACATGTTGAAAAACGTATTCGGGTGTTACCATTTAGTGGTACGGAATATGTACTGTACTGTGCAATCTACTAATAAAAGTCTCAATCAATCAATGAAATGTTTACGACCTTTTCTTTGAACTGTTCTGTAACCAAAGGCGATGGCTGTTTACGACCCACCTCCCTTAGAAACAGCTGTTGCCACGTAATCAGGGAAAGTCCAAATAAAAGAGGAGGCGTACAATCTTTCGTCAGGGGCGTGGGACGACACTGGGCCAAATTTAATTATGTCTCTGTTTAATTCCTTGCTTTTCGTCTTGTTTAATAGATGTCGTCAGTGCTTGAACCTGACAGTAACCGTCCTTATCTCCTGAATAAGTCAACAAAAAAACCCCAGCTTAAACTCGACTTAAGGTGGTCTTTGTTTGCTTAGTCTTCCATCCTCAGAGGTTTAAGATTGAAAGTATTGATGCAATGCAAAACAAACGGCGCCTTTATCGCACTGGAATACCAAGAACAACAACAACACGTTGTCAGGCTGTTCCGTCTTAGGGGGTCCAAGCAACAGTACGTGCAGGGTTGGTTGGTAAACGTGCACGGAAGGTGGGTCAGGGTGAAAGCCCCCCCAAACCCCCCCCCCCCTGCCCCATTAGTCAGTTCATTGAGTGCAGGCAGGAGACGTCCCCCGTCGTGCGCCGGGCCCATCCATCCATGGCTAGTCAGGGCCCGGGGAGCCGTTGACTCATTGGCCCGCAAAGCCGTCAGGTGGACCTTGCTCTTTACGGCCGGTTTACAGGCTCAGGGAGCAGTTATTAACAAATTGGAAGAATGAAACATGACAGAGCAGCTTTACTCTCCCTTCAAGTTTCTACCGGCAACACAACTTGACCACTTGCAGCCCAAACGCACATTTCTTCTCCATGGACAATATAGGAAATATACACTTTAGAGTAGTCAGTGTACAGCTTGTACAGCAGTATATATATTTACCATCAACATTAGTGTGGAGATGTTTGTCAAAACAAGAGAGTGCATCTAACAGTGAATGTTATGTTTAATTTGATCAAACAGGGCCTAAATTCTCTTGGACAGTAAACTAATCATAAATATTATTTTTTTAATAGAATCGTCTATTCTCCTTCACTGCCGAAGCTACTGCATAATACACACCTCGTTATCTTCTTTCTACATCACGCTTCAAATATAGCGGCTTTATTGCACTGCGGATTAAAAAAAAAAAAAAGGCTTCCCATATTCTATGTATTTTTGGCCAAAATTAATGTTGAATTAAGTCCTATTTATTAAATTATCTGACATCACATGGACAAAGATAAGACCTTCTGGATGAAAGTTATGTGGTCTGATGAAACAAAAATTGAGCTGTTTGGTCACAATACCCAGCAATATGTTTGGAAGAGAAAAGTTGAGGCCTTTAACTCCAGGAACACCATGCATACCGTTAAGCATGGTGGTGGTAATATTATGCTCTGGGCCTGTTTTGCTGCCAATGGAACTGGTGCTTTACAGAGAGTAAATGGGACAATGAAAAGGGAGGATTACCTCCAAATTCTTCCGGACAAGCTAAAATCATCAGTTGGGTGTTCCAACAGGACAATGACCCCAAACACACGTCAAAAGTGGTAAAGGAATGGCTAAATCAGGCTAGAATGAAGGTTTTAGAATGGCCTTCCCAAAGTCCTGACTTGGACAATGCTGAAGAAACAAGTCCATGTCAGAAAACCAACAAATTTAGCTGAACTGCACCAATGTTGTCAAGAAGAGTGGTCAAAAATTCAAGCAGAAGCTTGTGGATGGCTACCAAAAGCGCCTTATTGCAGGTAAACTTGCCAAGGGACATGTAAGCAAATATTAACATTGCTGTATGTATACTTTTGACCCAGCACATTTTCAGTAGACCCATAATAAATTCATAAAAGAACCAAACTTCATGAATGTTTTTTGTGACCAACAAGTATGTGCTCCAATCACTCTATCACAAAAAAATAAGAGTTGTAGAAATGATTGGAAACTCAAGACAGCCATGACATTATGTTCTTTACAAGTGTATCTAAACTTTTGATCGCGACTGTAAAATAAGTGAGGTGAGTGAATGGCTGTTATTTTATGAATCGAGGGCTTTAATAGTGTTAAAAACCATTGTTAGGTTTTTTAATAACTTTTTTCATGCTTTAACTATTGTCACCACTTGGACTATGGCGTGGTTTGTTCTCCCGTGGCGCAAATGAACATTTGGACCAGACATGGCGTGAAGGTGAAGACATTATTTATTTTACACTAACAAAGGAACAAAAAGCGCGCTCAAGGCGGAAGTACAAACTTGACTAACGAAACAAAAAGACTTGCACGTGGGCAAAAAACTATGGACATGAACAAAAGTCGCTAACTGTGGCATGAATAGAAAGAACTTACTTGACATGGCATGAAGTGCGCAGAGGTAAACAGAGTGAGAAGCAGAAAGTCAGGGGTATGATGTCGCCAGGGAGACTTCCTGTCAACAATGGGTTTAAATAATAGTGACATGATTAAAGACAGGTGCGTGAGTCGTGAGGGCAGGTGAAAACTAATGGGTTGCTATGGTGACAAACAAGAGTGCACAATGAGTCCAAACGTGGAACAGGTGAAACTAATGGGTAACCATGGAAACAAGACAAGGGAGTGAAACGCCAGAAACTAAAGAGTCCAATAACTAAACAAAACAAAACATGATTACACAGACATGACAACTATAAAAATAAAAAATATTATGAAATAAATCATCTGTGAAGTCTTAAAGTCTGGGTGCATCGGATCCGAAACCGTACCATGAGAAACTGAACAGTACCACACTGCAAAAAGTCAGTGTTCAAAAACAAGAAAAAAACAAACAAAAATGAGGGGTATTTTATTTGAACTAAGCAAAATGATCTGCCAATAAAACAAGAAAATTCGGCTTGTCGAGACTTTCCAAAACAAGTCAAATTAGCTAACCTCAATAAACCCAACAATACCTTAAAATAAGTATATTCTCACTAATAACAAGTGACCTTTTTTGCTCAATATGTTGAAAAATATTCTTAAATTACGTAAATGCTAGTGCCATTATCTTGACATAATGATATGCACTCGGCATCATGATTTTCTTTTCATGCTTGAAATAAGAAATGATTACTTTAAAAAAGTAGTTTTATACTTGTGAGTGTTGATGACACAGCTTTGCAACAGTTGATATTCTAGTTTCAAGCATGTTTTACTCAATATAGGTCATCAAATCTCAGCAACAAGCTGTAATATATTACTATGATAATTTAGGACCAAAACCCTTAAAACAAGTAAAACACTCTAACATAAAATCTGCTTAGTGAGGAGAATTATCTTATCAGACAGAAAATAAGCAAATATCACCCTTATTTGAGATATTTCATCTTACTTAGATTTCACTTTTTGCAGTACATACACTGCAAAAAGTCAGTGTTCAAAAACAAGAAAAAAACAAACAAAAATGAGGGGTATTTTATTTGAACTAAGCAAAATTATCTGCCAATAGAACAAGAAAATTCGGCTTGTCGAGACTTCCCAAAACAAGTCAAATTAGCTAACCTCAATGAACCCAAAAATACCTTAAAATAAGTATATTCTTACTAATAACAAGTGCACTTTTCTTGGTAGAAAAAATATGTTGAAAAATATTCTTAAATGAAGTAAATGCTAGTGCCATTATCTTGACATAATGATATGCGCTCGGCATTATATTTCTTAAAACCAGCAAACTTATACTAAAAACTAATTTATTGTTCTTAATGGAAAGGCAACAAGGCAAGCGCTTGTTACTCTCGGGGTCTCCTAACCGCTCAGGCAAATCATATTGTCTAAAAATGATTTTTCCATGGATAACATGACATCATCGCGCCAAGTGCGTGCTCTTTCAGTCAATTAGTGCACATATATACAGCCTGGCCCCCGGCCAAAATTGTAATTTTGAAGAATTCATCTGAATGTGCATGAACTATTTCTGTTCAAAATAGTTAGAAATGTTAAATGTTTAAATATTAACTGTCAGTTTACTGTACTGTGCCAACTGTACTACTATATGAGTACCTATTTTCTATTGTTTCATTGAAAATAAAACAGCAAAGTCCATTTGGCTGTCATCTGTTTTAATTATGAGACACAATTGTGTCAAAGTCATGATTTTTTTTTTTCATGTTTGAAATAAGAAATGATTACCTTAAAGGGGAACATTATCACCAGACCTATGTAAGCGTCAATATATACCTTGATGTTGCAGAAAAAAGACCATATATTTTTTTAACCGATTTCCGAACTCTAAATGGGTGAATTTTGGCGAATTAAACGCCTTTCTATTATTCGCTCTCGGAGCGATGACGTCACGTTGTGACGTCACATCGGGAAGCAATCCGCCATTTTCTCAAACACCGAGTCAAATCAGCTCTGTTATTTTCCGTTTTTTCGACTGTTTTCCGTACCTTGGAGACATCATGCCTCGTCGGTGTGTTGTCGGAGGGTGTAACAACACCAACAGGGACGGATTCAAGTTGCACCAGTGGCCCAAAGATGCGAAAGTGGCAAGAAATTGGACGTTTGTTCCGCACACTTTACCGACGGAAGCTATGCTACGACAGAGATGGCAAGAATGTGTGGATATCCTGCGACACTCAAAGCAGATGCATTTCCAACGATAAAGTCAAAGAAATCTGCCGCCAGACCCCCATTGAATCTGCCGGAGTGTGTGAGCAATTCAGGGACAAAGGACCTCGGTAGCACGGAAAGCTATGGCGGCAGTTTTTTCCCGCGGACGAGCGAGCTAAACCCCCTGGATGTCTTGGCTCACACCGTCCCTTATGCCACCGAAGATGATCAAGAGAAGAATATCGACCCTAGCTTCCCTTTCCTGCTGACATCAACTCCAAAACTGGACGGATCAGCTTTCAGGAAAAGAGCGCGGATGAGGGTATGTCTACAGAATATATTAATTGATGAAAATTGGGCTGTCTGCACTCTCAAAGTGCATGTCGTTGCCAAATGTATTTCATACGCTGTAAACCTAGTTCATAGTTGTTAGTTTCCTTTAATGCCAAACAAACACATACCAATCGTTGGTTAGAAGGCGATCGCCGAATTCGTCCTCGCTTTCTCCCGTGTCGCTGGCTGTCGTGTCGTTTTCGTCGGTTTCGCTTGCATACGGTTCAAACCGATATGGCTCAATAGCTTCAGTTTCTTCTTGAATTTCGTGTTCGCTACCTGCCTCCACACTACAACCATCCGTTTCAATACATGCGTAATCTGTTGAATCGCTTAAACCGCTGAAATCCGAGTCTGAATCCGAGCTAATGTCGCTATAGCTTGCTGTTCTTTGCGCCATGTTTGTTTGTGTTGGCTTCACTATGTGACGTCACAGGAAAATGGACGGGTGTTTATAACGATGGTTAAAATCAGGCACTTTGAAGCTTTTTTTTAGGGATATTGCGTGATGGGTAAAATTTTGAAAAAAACTTCGAAAAATAAAATAAGCCACTGGGAACTGATTTTTAATGGTTTTTAAGCCTTCTGAAATTGTGATAATGTTCCCCTTTAAAAAAGTAGTTTTATACTTGTGAGTGTTGATGACACAACAGTTGATATTCTAGTTTCAAGCATGTTTTACTCAATATAGGTCATCAAATCTCAGCAGCAAGCTGTAATATCTTACTGAGATCATTTAAACCCTTAAAACAAGTAAAACACTCTAACATAAAATCTGCTTAGTGAGAAGAATTATCCTATCAGACAGAAAATAAGCAAATATCACCCTTATTTGAGATATTTCCTCTTACTTAGATTTCACTTTTTGCAGTGTAGTGGTAGAAACGTGCCTTAAAGGGGCCACCCTTTACATTGTTGACCTGAGAAGAAAGCACAGTCATGAGGCCAAACATCCGCTAAGCGTCCTGTTGACACTCTTCTCCTGTCACCGAGGAGAGAGGGAAAAAAAACTTCCAGAGTGCAAACTTGCAAACATTCCTGATGACTCTGCAGAAGAGCCTAATCTTGCTTGTCTTAATTACCACAAAGCACGCCTCACAAAGGAACCTCCTTTAAATCATGTGGCAGAAATAATTCAGCTTTTGATTTGATTTGCATGACTTCCCCCCCCCCACAAAAAAAATTCCCCTGAGCATGGCTGCTGAAGTTCAGCGTCAGCACAAGCGAGAAGAGTCCGATGCTGAGGTAACCCGGACCTAACTTTCAACAAGGCAACATCTGCACGACAAAACCACTCCCGCTAATTCAATCAGTCGTGCTCTCACAAGCCTTCAATACAATCTCTTATTAACGATAACAACCACAAGCCGGTTGCTATGGCGTCTGTGGAGGATATGAAACAGCACACGTCAATTTGCCCGCCCCCCCCCTCCTGTCTTGTCCGCTGACAATTGGCAGATATTAAGCGATGTGCATGTCTTGTCACATCTTCAATATCTTCTGCAGGCCCCCCGGTCTGCAACATCCAGACAAGGAGTTCAATATATCCTGAGAATGAGCCGTGGCATCAAAGCTGATACGTGCGATTGCTCTGGTCTTTCAATAAATGTATGCTGGCAACACTTTGACAGGCACACTGTGGTGCAACAAAGACCGATTATTCTACACGGCAAAGACTGAAATCTAAGTAAGATTAAATATCTCAAATAAGGGTGATATTTGCTTATTTTCTGTCTGATAAGATCATTCTTCTCACTAAGCAGATTTTACTCGTTTTAAGTGTTTTGGTCCTAAATGATCTCAGTAAGATATTACAGCTTGTTGCTGAGATTTGATGACCTATATTGAGTAAAACATGCTTAAAACTATTTTTGTCCAAATGTCCAAAACACACCCAGCAATGGTGCACAGCAGTGACGTGCGGTGAGGTTGATGGCTGGTGAGGCACTGACTTCATCACAGTCAGATTTACAAACATATGAACCCTAAAGAGTATCTTATTCACCATTTGATTGGCAGCAGTTAACGGGTTATGTTTAAAAGCTCATACCAGCATTCTTCCCTGCTTGGCACTCAGCATCAAGGGTTGGAATTGGGGGTTAAGTCACCAAAAATTATTCCCGGGCGCGGCGCCGCTGCTGCCCACTGCTCCCCTCACCTCCCAGGGGGTGATCAAGGGGATGGGTCAATCATTGGTACTTTAACTTAACTTTAACTTTACACATACAAACAGTAGCACACAAAAAAGCACATTTAATAAAAAAAACGTTATTATGGTCTTACCTTTACTTGTAAATAAAGTCCATTCGCCGCTGTTGTACTGGATTAATGAACGGGTGTGGTATATCAACTAAAGCCCTCACTTAAACTGTCCACGTGCAAGATTGAATCTATTTAAAAAAGTGTAACCGAGGGTTTATAAATGTCGCCTGTACTGTATGAAACTACAAAATAACAAACACGGAGGCTCCAGTTTACACGAGGACCACTTTATTTACCTTCTTTCAAAAACCTTCACTCCACTACATGTCATCACTTCCGCTCTTGGCTCCTTCAAAATAAGAGCTCAAGGCATATACTGTATAACAGCGCATAACAGGAACTTAACATCACAAATAGGAAAGCCCATAAAAATAGGTAACAAAAGTTATTTAATAAGAAGCCAAAAAGTGCAAAAACAATAATGCTGGTGTTGGAGGAGTTGTGAATTAGATACACCTGCAGTCTGCAGGTGTACCTAATGCTGTGGCCCTGCAGTCATTCACAACTCCTCCAACACCAACATTATTGTTTTTGCACTTTTTGGCTTCTTATGAAATAACTTTTTTAAATAGATTCAATCTTGCACGTGGAAAGTTTAAGTGTGGGCTTTAGTTGATATACCAATTCTACGGCGGGGGTGCAGGAGGCGGGGCTACTGGAGCCTCAGCCAGTGCGTCTTTTGCAGCCGTTTTATGATCGCTCAGCACAAGAAATACGTTACACACATACAGTTGTTGACAAAATACACTGTACATTATATACCTCAGCTAACTAAACTATGGAAATGTATAATATAATTCATATAGCAATACAGTCTCACTGCACAGCAGGCCAGCAGTTAGCCGAGTCCGTCCATGTTGAGGCACTGAGTGACGTGCCTCAATTGGCTGCTGTTCACCGCACCGTCTCTTCTCAGTATTTGAACGGCAAATGTGAAAATTCAGCGATTTTGAATAAAAATAATCTAAAACTGGTGAAGTTAAATGGAATATAACTTTATAGTATAATCACTGCATACATATAACAATATAATTAATTGTTTTTCTTTTTACATTTTTTTATTTCCATGATGGCAGGTGAGGCCCCCACCTGCCTCTAGTGACTGCACGTCACTGGTGCACAGGAAGGCGGGGAAGAAGAGGGGGAAAAAGCGGCCAAAATGGTCAAAAGTCCCAATTTTGTCCGAAATACCTTCTTGGGTTCCAGTCCCACGAGTCCCGCCGCCGGCCGCACAAGTCCCGGGATGCAAAAAATGTCCAAAACGCACCCAGCAAAGTCCCACGGGAAGTGGGTGGGAAAAGTGAGAAAAGTCCCCAAAAATTTTCAAAATACCTACCCAAGTTCAAGTCCCACACGAACCTGAACATTTTACCGACTTTTCTCACTTTCCTCCCCGCCTTCCCGTGGGACTTTGCTCGGCTCGTTTTGGACATTTTGGGCATCCCGGCCGGCGGCGGCACTTGTGGGACTCGAACCTGGGTAGGTATTTTGAACATTTTTGGGACTTTTGCCGACTTTTCCAACTTTTCAACATATTGAGCAAAAAGGTCTCTTTTTTTTCTATCAAGAAAAGTGCACTTGTTATTAGTGAGAATATACTTATTTTAAGCTATTTTTGGGTTCATTTAGGTTAGCTAATTTGACTTGTTTTGGAAAGTCTTGACAAGCCAAATTTTCTTGTTCTATTGGCAGATAATTTTGCTTAGTTCAAATAAAATACCCCTCATTTTTGTATTTTTTTTTCTTGTTTTTGAAAACCGACTTTTTGCAGTGTAGGGCACATATGTCAAACTCAAGGCCCGGGAGCCAAATCTGGCCCGCTACATTATTCCATGTGGCCCGCGAAAGCCTGGAAATAATATGCATTAATAAAATGCTTAATGTTTTCTTACTAAATATATTTGTTTTTTCCCTTTTGACATTAAAAATCATGTACTGCACGCAATTGCATATCTTTTAAAATTCATTATTATCAAAATCTAAATATTATATCATGTATTCCAAAAATATTTTTTTGCTAAAATAAAGATAATACTGTACTTAAATATCTGCTTGACTTGTGATTTCAAAACAAATTATCAATCAAATTGTAGATTGTAAAATTGACAATAGATTTTACGGTTAAATTCTGCCATTTTTTGTTTTTGTACCGTAAAATCAACTTTGGTACTGTTATAGTAAGATACTAAAGCATTAAAAAACAAACAAAAAATAATTAAAACAAGAGGATTTTACGGTAAAAAAAAACAACTGGCAGCTCTGTTGCTTGAATTTTACCGCTTTCCTTTCGATTCAATTTATTAAAAAAAATGTATATGTTGTAAAAAAAACCCCCACTACTTTTACTGTAATATTCTGCTGACTGAGCTGCCAGTTTTTAAAGTAAAATTTAAATGTTTTTTTTTGCAGCTTATGTAAAAAAAAATATTGTTAATGTATCATTTAAGTACATGTGTATTCATATATTACTCATTGTTAAATGCGGCCCTCTGAGGGCAACCATAACTGCGAAGTGGCCCTCAATGAAAACGATTTTGACACCCCTGTTCTAGGGCTTGGGTTATTGTTTGTGTTCAGTTTTCTATTTGCATATGCTAAAAAGATGGTCCAAAGAGTAAGTTTACAACATGAATAACGAGTTTTAGTGCCTTCCCAAAATAACACAGTTGGCTATAAAGGTTCAGTTACTAATATATATATATATATATATATATATATATATGAATATATATATATATATATATATATATATATAAATATATATATATATATATATATATATATATATATATATATATATATATATATACATATATATATATATATATATATATATATATATATATATATATATATATATATATATATATATATATATATATATATATATGTATGTGTGGGAAAAAAAATCACAAGACTATTTCATCTCTACAGGCCTGCTTCATGAGGGGGGGTACCCTCAATCATCAAACACTTTCCCAAAGACAACACCCAAAGACAACACCCTAAGAAAAGTATTCAACAAGAACAACATTAAATTGAGCTACAGCTGCATGAACAATATACGACAAATCATCTCAAACCACAACAAAACAATTGCAAATGAGCCGTCGGCCCCCGGACAGAGCGACTCCAAAACCAACAAAGGCTGTAACTGTCGAAAGAAACCTGATTGCCCTCTCAACGGGGGGTGCTTACAAACATCAGTTGTCTACCAATCTAAGGTAACACGCAAGGACATTAACACATCCGACACATATGTAGGATTAACCGAGGGAGAATTCAAAACCAGATGGAACAACCACAAGGCTTCTTTCAGGAACCAAAACCTGCGAAATACCACAGAACTCAGCAAACACATTTGGGACCTCAAAGACAATAATGTTGAATATTCAATAACATGGCAAATTCTTGCATCCAGCACACCTTACAATAGTGGTAATAAAAGATGCAACCTATGCTTGAAAGAGAAACTGTTTATTATTTACCGTCCAGACCTGTCATCCCTCAACAAGCGCAGCGAAATTGTAACAGCATGCCGCCATAGACGGAAACACCTCCTAGGTAACACATGAGCCAATCACCACGCCCCTACACCAGCCTGTACCCACCCACTCTGTGCCCTATATAAACCATGGTATGCGAATGCTCCCATTAAAATCTCCTGATGATTGAGGGTACCCCCCCTCATGAAACAGGCCTGTAGAGATGAAATAGTCTTGTGATTTTTTTTTCCCACACATACATATATTGCGCTCTACTACGGTATCGAGCACTATTTTTTGGATAACCTTATTAAGACATATATATATATATATATATATATATATATATATATATATATCACTTCACTACACATCTTAAAATGCATGCTGAAGCTCTGCTAACTATTCATCAGTTATAAATGAGTTGCTCTGATTACAGTTTTGCACACTCTAGGCATTCTCTTGATGAGCTTCAAGAGGTAGTCACCTTAAAAAGGGTTTCCACTTCACAGGTGTCATAGTTTGGATGCCTTCAGTGACAATCTACAATGTAAATAGTCGTGAAAATAAAGAAAACACATTGAAATGGAGAAGGTGTGTCCAAACTTTTGGCCTGTACTGTATGCTTACATGTAAAATATGTGATATCATCTCTAACACAAGCAGTCCTGCAGCGTGTTTACTTTGCAAAGCTGGACAGTCAGTTAACATGTAAATATCCTCCAATAAACACACAAGGTTGGTCTTTTCTGGTATTTTAGTCAAATCATTTACAAAAGGTAAACCTGGTTGTTGGAATAATTATGTATATATTATCACACAACTCTTATGCTTAAGGGCCGTTGCTATAGTTATTATCAATTGTGCTGAAATTGTATTTTTCTTTGTCCGTGCAAAGCTGGCAATCCAAAAGATTGCAAGCCAGTCTGGTATCAGTGTCTGTGTCCAGGAACGGCCTGCTGACTGCCAAGACCGAACATCGAGTACCGTGACGCAGACAGAGCAGAGACAAGGCGATATCACCACTGTCATCACATTTGCATTTTTGTATAATCATATATTGTGTCTAACTGGAGCTGTCGAGATTACCCCCCTTCCCTCAGCGACAGCTTCAGTGATGTAACCAGGGACCTCCCAAATAAATAGAGGAAGCACGTGGGCTGGATTTTTAGAACGTAGTTTGGTTCTGTAACTAGAGTACAGCCTAAAAAACCGTGTCTCCTCAATCGAGCCAAATTTAACTCTGTCTCTGCATGATTCCTTGCTTCTCGTCTGTTTTAATAGATGTCATCAGTGTTTGAACCTGACACTGGTAGGCTATAGGGTTGGCAAGTATGATCTCTGTTTAATTCCTTGCTTCTTGTCTTGTTTAATAGATGTCATCGGTGTTTGAACCTGACAGTTTACAAGTATGGTCTCTGTTTAATTCCTTGCTTCTTGTCTTGTTTAATAGATGTCATCAGTGTTTGAACCTGACAGTTTACAAGTATGGTCTCTGTTTAATTCCTTGCTTCTTGTCTTGTTTAATAGATGTCATCAGTGTTTGAACCTGACAGTTTACAAGTATGGTCTCTGTGTAATTCCTTGCTTCTTGTCTTGTTTAATAGATGTCATCGGTGTTTGAACCTGACAGTTTACAAGTATGGTCTCTGTTTAATTCCTTGCTTCTTGTCTTGTTTAATAGATGTCATCGGTGTTTGAACCTGACAGTTTACAAGTATAGTCTTTGTTTAATTCCTTGCTTCTTGTCTTGTTTAATAGATGTCATCAGTGTTTGAACCTGACAGTTTACAAGTATGGTCTCTGTTTAATTCCTTGCTTCTTGTCTTGTTTAATAGATGTCATCAGTGTTTGAACCTGACAGTTTACAAGTATGGTCTCTGTTTAATTCCTTGCTTCTTGTCTTGTTTAATAGATGTCATCAGTGTTTGAACCTGACAGTTTACAAGTATGGTCTCTGTTTAATTCCTTGCTTCTTGTCTTGTTTAATAGATGTCATCAGTGTTTGAACCTGACAGTTTACAAGTATGGTCTCTGTGTAATTCCTTGCTTCTTGTCTTGTTTAATAGATGTCATCGGTGTTTGAACCTGACAGTTTACAAGTATGGTCTTTGTTTAATTCCTTGCTTCTTGTCTTGTTTAATAGATGTCTTCAGTGTTTGAACCTGACAGTTTACAGGTATGGTCTCTGTTTAATTCCTTGCTTCTTGTCTTGTTTAATAGATGTCATCAGTGTTTGAACCTGACAGTTTACAAGTATGGTCTCTGTTTAATTCCTTGCTTCTTGTCTTGTTTAATAGATGTCATCGGTGTTTGAACCTGACAGTTTACAAGTATAGTCTTTGTTTAATTCCTTGCTTCTTGTCTTGTTTAATAGATGTCATCAGTGTTTGAACCTGACAGTTTACAAGTATGGTCTCTGTTTAATTCCTTGCTTCTTGTCTTGTTTAATAGATGTCATCAGTGTTTGAACCTGACAGTTTACAAGTATGGTCTCTGTTTAATTCCTTGCTTCTTGTCTTGTTTAATAGATGTCATCAGTGTTTGAACCTGACAGTTTACAAGTATGGTCTCTGTTTAATTCCTTGCTTCTTGTCTTGTTTAATAAATGTCATCATTGTTTGAACCTGACAGTTTACAAGTATAGTCTTTGTTTAATTCCTTGCTTCTTGTCTTGTTTAATAGATATCATCAGTGTTTGAACCTGACAGTTTACAAGTATGGTCTCTGTTTAATTCCTTGCTTCTTGTCTTGTTTAATAGATGTCATCAGTGTTTGAACCTGACAGTTTACAAGTATGGTTTCTGTTTAATTCCTTGCTTCTTGTCTTGTTTAATAGATGTCATCAGTGCTTGAACCTGACAGTTTGCTCCACTTTCGAGGGAAGAGGTGCTCAAACGGGCGTAGGCTTCACAACACTTCTTAAAATAAAGTCTAACTGTCCGTGAACTCTGGCAACAAACCGCAGTGCTCTTTGAATACATGTGCGGTTGTCACATTGCACGCCACAAACTACGATGGCAAAAATGACGAACGTTCTAACCGTATTGCTTATGTCCCGTCGTCTATTTGCATCCACTTAGCAGTTGCAGGAAAGATGAAGTGATTGTCCGCAGCTGCGCTGAATTGGAGCGGGAACAAAGAGCTCCTCAAAATAACTGAATTGGCTGCAAAATTTCTGACACTCAAGAGAAAATGACTTAATGTGTCTTCGCAAAGACCGCTTGGCGTCCGAGCATTAGCCGTTTCCGAAAAGCCTTTCATGGCTGTTTCAGGGATTTGTCCGAAAAAGAAATGGGACGTCCGTCCTTGAAGCTGCAGATGTTGTTTTTTTTGGGGGGGAGTGGGTTCTAATACCCAAAATGACACGACAAGTTATGAGCACTATAATCTCATTCAGCATGCATGCTGAAAACAAAACACAAAAACTCCAAATTGCACGTCTGCCTCGTGGTTTTCCTCGTCCGAGTCTCACCCAAACGTTTTTGGCATTGATTGAGGTTTTTTTTCTCTCCCTTTTTCTGCCCACTTTCTCCTTTCCTTCTTCCCTTCCTTCCCCCCCCGCCCCCTCCTCGGCTCCCCCGAGGCCACCGACGTGATGATCATCACTGACAGTGCAGCGTTTGCTCTTTACAGATACAGCTCGCCACAAGCAGCGAACGGCAAATTGATGGACAAGCCGAGATGATAAAAACGTTGCCTGAGAGCATCCAACTGTGAATGATGATACTAGAAAACCCAATTTAAACTTTTGGAGGACATTTATCAGTCACTTTTTTCCGAGGTAGGAGTACCATTGATCATGGATCGTGCGCAGGTAGTGTGTGTGTGTGTGTGTGTGTGTGTGTCAAAGAGTAATTATTTTGGCAGTACCGCCCCAAGGTTGCACCCCATTTTTGAAGCTACCACATCCTCAAGTATAGTAAAAATACTTGAATCACCATTATCAAGTGAAAGCATTGACAGAAATGTAACAATGTGCCAAATATGCACAGTCGTGGTCAAAAGTTTACATACACTTGTAAAGAACATCATGTCATGGCCGTGTTGAGTTTCCAATCATTTCTACAACTCTTATTTTTTTGTGATAGAGTGATTGGAGCACTACGGGCCATTTAAAAAAAAAAATTTTTTATTTCTTTAAAACATTTTTTAGACATGTATCTCGTGGGCACGAGAAATTATCTTGTGCGCAATTTTTATAGTTATAAAAAATAAAATTAAAAAAACTTTTTTTTTTTTTTTTTTTTTTTTTTTTTAGACATGTATCACGTGCACAAGAGTAACTATCTCGTGCGCATGAGATACATGTAAAAAAATAAATAAAAAAAATAAAAAAAATGTTTTTGATAAAATGATAAAAAAAAAATTATTTTTTTATAACGTTATAAAAAGTTTCTCGTGCCCACGAGATACATGTCTAGAAAAATAAAAAAATAAAAAAATATTTTTTTGTTACCAACAAGTATGTGCTCTACGGAGCCCCTAAAGGGACATGGGGGACATTTTTTTTAAATATATATATATATAAATATATAGAGATTTTTTTTTTTTTTAGACATGTATCTCGTGCGCACGAGATACATGTCTAAAAAAAATAAAAAATAAAAAATATAATTAAAAAAAATTTTTTTTTATAACTTTATAAAAAGTTTCTCGTGCGCACGAGATACATGTCTAAAAAAATAAATAAATAAATACAAATTTTTTTTGTTACCAACAAGTATATGCTCTACGAAGTTCCTAAAGGGACATGGGGGAACATTTTTTTTAATATATATATATATATATATATATATATATATAGATTTTTTTTTTTAGACATGTATCTCGTGCGCACGAGATAGTTTTTATCTCGTGCGCACTTTTTATAAAGTTATAAAAAATTAAATTTAAAAAATCATTTTTATTTTTATTTTTATTTATTTTTTTAGACATGTATCTCGTGCCCACGAGAAACTATCTCGTGCGCACGATACACATGTAAAAAATAAAAAAATAAAATAAAAAAAGATAATTTGATGAAATGATACTTTTTTTTTTTTTTTTTATAACTTTATAAAAAGTTTCTCGAGCACACGAGATACATGTCTAAAAAAATAAATAAATAAAATAAAAAAACATTTTTGTTACCAACAAGTATGTGCTCTACGGAACCCCTAAAGGGACATGGGGGAAATGTTTTAATATATATATATATATATATATATATATATATATATATATATATATATATATATATATATATATATATATATATATATATATATTTTTTTTTTTTTAGACATGTATCTCGTGCGCACGAGAAACTTTTTATAAAGTTATAAAAAAAAAAAGTAAAAAAAATTACATTTTTTTATTTTTATTTTTTTTAGACATGTATCTTGTGCGCACGAGATAGTTTTTATCTCGTGCACACTTTTTATAAAGTTATAAAAAATAAAATTAAAAAAATAATTTTTATTTATTTATTATTTTTTTTTTTTTAGACATGTATCTTGTGCCCACGAGAAACTATCTCGTGCCCACGAGAAACTATCTCGTGCGCACGAGACACATGTAAAAAAATAAAAAAATAAAATAAAAAAAGATAATTTGATGAAATGATACATTTTTTTTTTTAATATATATATAACTTTATAAAAAGTTTCTCGAGCACACGAGATACATGTCTAAAAAATAAATAAATAAATAAATAAATAAATTTTTTTGTTACCAATAAGTATGTGCTCTACGGAGCCCCTAAAGGGACATGGGGGAAATTATTTTATATATATATATATATATATATATATATATATATATATATATATATATATATATATATATATATATATATATATTGTTGCGTTTTGGACCAGTTGTTCCTCCCAGGGAATTCAAGTCACAAGTCGCTCCCAAGCTCTTTACAACACTTAAAGCTGAGTTGAAAAACCACCAGAGACAGAATAGGTATTTTGTAATATATTTGCAAAGCTTTGCATGTATACATTGACAGAGACAGCATAGAACATTCGGATCGCCCCGCTAAGATGGTCTGTCCTCCCGACCAAAACCCTCTCCCCTCTTAAATCTCTCTAGTCAAAACACATGCACATTATCTCTCTAGTCAAAACACATTCCAAAGCTTCAAGGTTAACACACACAGTTTACTTGCAGAGAAACAGAAAGAGAACAAATGGAAAAACACGAGCTGTTTTCAAATATGACTATGAAATAAAAGAAGTAACACTTAAATTCGGATATATGTAAATATCTGCCTCCGACAAAACCGATACAGATAATTTCCGATATCACATTTTAAAGCATTTATCGGCCGATAATATCGGCAGCCTGATATTATGGGACATCTCTACATTAAAGCTACAGACACACAGTGGCCCTTACTAAAAAGTGCTTTTGTGTGAACTCTCAGACTTATTTGGCCAGAAACTACTCGATTATAGATTGACCGGGACGACAATGCAGCGGAGAAAAGCTGTCCTCCCGTCCTTGGAAGTGCAAGGATGCGGGCCGAGCGGTCCACCCCGCCATATTGTCTAAGTCCTTGGGAGAGGCGCACAAAAGACAGATGCAGTTTGTAATTGTCAGGCCGGGTATGATCTATGACGCCGGGCCTCCAGCCGGCAGATGGTGGGAGATATTAAACCTTGGGACACTGCAAACACACCTGAAGAGGTAAACTTTTTTTTGTGTGCCTGCATGTTGTGACAGCAAACACTAGCAAAACCCGCCCCGGCAGGCCGTTTAACGACAAGCTGCCGTTAAGGCGGTTGGACGCTGCATACAAACACAAAGGGCGTAATGTGTGGGATTAGCAGTTACACAACATACCTTATTTCTGCTCATTGTGCACCATTTCAACGGCAGCAGAAGGGATTAAGTTGTCGGCGGAGCGCGGCTGGGCGTTAAATCATTCCAATATGGCTGATGGACGTATTCATATTTGCCCGCTGAAGAGGCGCAATGAGATTCCCGAGCTATTTATCCATTCGGGTTGTGTTGTCAAGCACTTCCCTGGCTGTTTGGATACGTATTACTGCATTGTGCTGCGCTGCTCCTCTGCCTCTGCACACACACTGCAAAAAGTCAGTGTTCAAAAAGAAGAAATAAAAATACAAAAATGAGGGGTATTTTATTTGAACTAAGCAACATTATCTGCCAATAGAACACAGGCATGTGATTTGACCACAATGGAAAAGACTGAAAAAATTTCCGGGGGTCTGGGGGACGCCCCCCGAAGCTCCTGGTTTTTCACCAATTTAACATGCTAAAATTAACAAAGACAGCACCATTTGAAGAAAATATTTTAGTGTTTAAAGACATGAAAACATCATTAATAGAACATACCTTGCTTCAAGTTGTTTCATATGTTTCTGGCGTTTCGCATGTACTTCCAAAGCCTTGAAACCTCGTGATCCATAGTCAATATTATCTTGACACCACGTGCACAAAACCTTTCCGGGACGATCGACTTTCCGAATAAAATCACCGAACAAAGTCGTAACTTCCTTCTTCCCAACAGTATCAGTGATTTCCCTTTCCATCCAGTCCCATCGAAACTTATTTTTGACATGTTTTATCAATTTCTTTTACTCGTAAAGCGTCCTTTCTCTCGAGAACCGACATAGTTTACATATGGAAAATGGCGGTAATAACCATTATGAATGATGACGTTATTAACGTCATCATTCATAACAGATGTCCTGATTGGTCACAAGGAACATATCGACCAATCAACTACGGCGTAATATAAACTACGTCTCGAATCTTGATTTAGGGTCGGGAAAAAAAACGGAAAAACGGGAGATAATTATTTTTTTTCCCCCGAGATTAAAAAAGACGGAATTCCGACTTTAGACGGAAAATCCCATGCCTGAGAACAAGAAAATTCGACTTGTCAAGACTTTCCAAAACAAGTAAAATTAGCTAACCTCAATGAACCCCAAAAATACCTTAAAATAAGTATATTCTCACTAATAACAAGTGCACTTTTCTTGGTAGAAAAAAAAAATTTGGAAAAATATTCCTAAATGAAGTAAATGCTAGTGCCATTATCTTGACATAATGATATTACATTTCTTGAAACCATCAAACTTATACTAAAAACTAATTGATTGTTCTTAATGGAAAGACAACAAGGCAAGCGCTTGTTACTCTCGGGGTCTCCTAGCCGCTCAGATAAATCATATTGTCTAAAAATGCATTTTTCCATGGATAACATGACATCATCGCACCAAGTGCGTGCTCTTTCAGTCAATTAGTGTGCATATATACAGCCCGGCCCCCGGCCATAATGTTTTTATTGTAATTTTGAAGAATTTATCTGAATGTGCATGAACTATTTCTGTTCAAAATTGTTAGAAATGTTAAATATTTAAATATTAACTGTCAGTTTACTGTACTGTGCCAACTGTACTACTATATGAGTACCTATTTTCTATTGTTGCATTGAAAATAAAACAGCAAAGTCCATTTGGCTGTCATCTGTTTTAATTATGAGACACAATTGTGTCAAAATCATGATTTTTTTTTTTCCATGCTTGAAATAAGAAATGATTACTTTAAAAAAAGTAGTTTTATACTTGCGAGTGTTGACGACACAGCTTTGCAACAGTTGATATTCTAGTTTCAAGCATGTTTTACTCAATATAGGTCATCAAATCTCAGCAACAAGCTGTAATATCTTACTGAGATCATTTAGGACCAAAACACTTAAAACAAGTAAAACACTCTAACATAAAATCTGCTTAGTGAGGATAATTATCTTATCAGACAGAAAATAAGCAAATGTCACCCTTATTTGAGATATTTCATCTTACTTAGATTCCAGTTTTAGTTCTTGTTATTTTGGTGGATTTTCCTGTTTTGTTGGATATTTTCCTGTAGCAGTTTCATGTCTTCCTTTGAGCAATATACCCCGCACCTACTTTGTTTTAGCAATCAAGACTATTTCAGTTGTTGCTATCCTTCTTTGTGTGGACATTGTCGTCATGTACGGAAGTACCTTGTGGACGTCATCTCTGCTCCACACGCTGTAAGTCTTTGCTGTCGTCCAGCATTCTGTTTTTCTTTATTTTGTCGCCAGTTCAGTCGTAGTTTCGTTCTGCATAGCCTTCCCTAAGCTTCGATGCCTTTTCTTAGGGGCACTCACCTTTTGTTTATTTTCGGTTTAAGCATTAGAAACCTTTTTACCTGCACGCTGCCTCCCGCTGTTTCCGACATCTACAAAGCAATTAGCTACCGGCTGCCACCTACTGATATGGAAGAGTATTACACGGTTACTCTGCCGAGCTCTAGACAGCAACGACACTCAACAACAACACATCATTTGCAGACTATAATTACTGGTTTGCAAAAATGATTTTTTTACCCCAAATAGGTGAAATTAGATAATCTCCCACGGCACACCAGACTGTATCTCAGTGTGCTCTATAATCCGGTGCGCCTTTTGTATGAAAAAAGACCTGACTAGACCCGCTCATTGGCAATGCGCCTTTTAATCCGGTGCGCCCTATGGTCCAGAAAATACGGTGTATATACTTCAATGAACTAGTTCTTAAATAAAAGTATATGAGATTGAAAAGATTGAGGTTTAGAGAGCCCTGTCTCGTCACGATGAAGACTGCAGACGTATATCTCTGGAAAGAAGAAATGCTTTCTAATGGTAACAGATCAAAAGCTCCCATCATTACCAAAGTCCTCCCCCTGCCAGAGTTGCAAATTAGAAAAATGTTCTTCTTTTTTGCTGCACAAACTTTTTGAAGTGAACCCGCCTGTCAACTCCCTTTGAACTTGTAATCTCAGAAAGTTCTGGTGTTTGTAAAGGTCACGCAAAGAAGTGAGAAGCAGGTCCTGTGTAGAACGGGGAGGGGAGCAAAAGAGTGGCGAGAAAGAAAGAAAGGGGATGATGCCGCTGCTGCTGCTGGGGAATATTAATAGCGCCGACATATGCGTTTGATTTAGGCTCTAAAAAGAGTGAAACCCTCATTGGTTGTTGGCGTCACTTTGCAGCTCGACTGTATTTAGTGGCAGTAAACAAATTACTGCCTCGCCGCTTCGTGAAGCACACTGCAAAAAGTCAGTGTTCAAAAACAAGGGGAAAAAAATACAAAAATGAGGGGTATTTTATTTCAACTAAGCAAAATTATCTGCCAATAGAACAAGACAATTTGGCTTGTCGAGACTTTCCAAAACAAGTAAAATTAGCTAAACTCAATGAACCCAAAAATAACTTAAAATAAGTATATTCTCACTAATAACAAGTGCACTTTTCTTGGTAGAAAAAATATGTTGAAAAATATTCTTAAATGAAGTAAATGCCAGTGCCATTATCTTGACATAATGATATGCGCTCTGCATTACATTTCTTGTATAATGATATCATCCATCCATCCATCCATCTTCTTCCGCTTATCCGAGGTCGGGTCGCGGGGGCAGCAGCCTAAGCAGGGAAGCCCAGACTTCCCTCTCCCCAGCCACTTCGTCCAGCTCCTCCCGGGGGATCCCGAGGCGTTCCCAGGCCAGCCGGGAGACATAGTCTTCCCAACGTGTCCTGGGTCTTCCCCGCGGCCTCCTACCGGTCGGACGTGCCCTAAACACCTTCCTAGGGAGGCGTTCGGGTGGCATCCTGACCAGATGCCCGAACCACTTCATCTGGCTCCTCTCGATGTGGAGGAGCAGCGGCTTTACTTTGAGCTCCCCCCGGATGACAGAGCTTCTCACCCTATCTCTAAGG
The DNA here is from genome assembly GCF_033978685.3 of Nerophis lumbriciformis. Lineage (NCBI taxonomy): Eukaryota > Metazoa > Chordata > Actinopteri > Syngnathiformes > Syngnathidae > Nerophis > Nerophis lumbriciformis. The sequence goes on along the minus strand of NC_084566.2, from coordinate 36,665,213 downwards.
GAGAGCCCCGCCACCCGGCGGAGGAAACTCATTTCAGCCGCTTGTACCCGTGATCTTGTCCTTTCGGTCATAACCCAAAGCTCATGACCATAGGTGAGGATGGGAACGTAGATCGACCGGTAAATCGAGAGCTTTGCCTTCCGGCTCAGCTCCTTCTTCACCACAACGGATCGATACAGCGTCCGCATTACTGAAGACGCCGCACCGATCTGCCTGTCGATCTCACGATCCACTCTTCCCCCACTCGTGAACAAGACTCCGAGGTACTTGAACTCCTCCACTTGGGGCAAGATCTCCTCCCCAACCCGGAGATGGCACTCCACCCTTTTCCGGGCGAGAACCATGGACTCGGACTTGGAGGTGCTGATTCCCATCCCAGTCACTTCACACTCGGCTGCGAACCGATCCAGTGAGAGCTGAAGATCTTGGCCAGATGAAGCCATCAGGACCACATCATCTTCAAAAAGCAGAGACCTAATCCTGCAGCCACCAAACCAGATCCCCTCAACGCCTTGACTGCGCCTAGAAATTCTGTCCATAAAGGTTATGAACAGAATCGGTGACAAAGGGCAGCCTTGGCGGAGTTATATCATTAATAGATATCATTAATACATAAAGACTATATAATTTTAAACAATTACAATATAAATAAAAAAAATAAATATAACATTTAAGTGAAAATACAACTAAGTTATTATAAAATGTATATGCAATATACATACATTGTAAATGTAGTTCAATTCTAATTAGAAAATTAAAGCTGCAAGCAGCGATGGACGGGACCGACTTTGAGGGCTCATAAAATCCAAACGGGAGCGGTAATTAAAACTCTTTCATCAACGTTTAATCAGAAGGGTTCAATCTCTCTCCTGTGCTAATTTGAAGCCGTCACGACAAAAGCGCTCAGAGGAGATAATGTTTGAAAAAAGGTGACTGTTTTTACACAACTTTTGTTTTGAAGGGGGGATTGCAAACTTCCTGTTGATTTTTGCTGGGGGTTGTCAATATATGAAATCTAGGTCTAAGTGACACCTACACAGAGGTTTTTGTTTCATGTCTCTAAGACATTCCTACTGGGAGTTAGAGGCAGTTTTGTCTGTGTTTTCTTTCTAGGGGGCGCTAGAGCGCAATTTTGAGTTTTGGGGTTTGGTTTTTTGATTAGATTGCAATTTTCGCCAGTAAATGTAGCTAAATTCTAATTAGAAAATTTAAGCTGCAAGCAGCGATGGACGGGACCGACTTTGAGGGCTCATAAAATCCAAACGGGAGCGGTAATTAAAACTCTTTCATCAACGTTTAATCAGAAGGGTTCAATCTCTCTCCTGTGCTAATTTGAAGCCGCCACGACAAACGCGCTCAGAGGAGATAATGTTTGAAAAAAGGGGACTGTTTTTACCCAACTTTTGTTTTGAAGGGGGAATTGCAAACTTCCTGTTGATTTTTGCTGGGGGTTGTCAATATATGAAATCTAGGTCTAAGTGACACCTACATAGAGGTTTTTGTTTCATGTCTATAAGACATTCCTACTGGGAGTTAGAGGCAGTTTTGTCGGTATTTTCTTCCTAAGGGGTGCTAGAGCTCAATTTTGAGTTTTGGGGTTTGGTTTTTTGATTAGATTGCAATTTTCGCCAGTAAATGTAGCTAAATTCTAATTAGAAAATTTAAGCTGCAAGCAGCGATGGACGGGACCGACTTTGAGGGCTCATAAAATCCAAACGGGAGCGGTAATTAAAACTATTTCATCAACTTTTAATCAGAAGGGTTCAATCTCTCTCCTGTGCTAATTTGAAGCCGTCACGACAAACGCGCTCAGAGGAGATAATGTTTGAAAAAAGGTGACTGTTTTTACCCAACTTTTGTTTTGAAGGGGGAATTGCAAACTTCCTGTTGATTTTTGCTGGGGGTTGTCAATATATGAAATCTAGGTCTAAGTGACACCTACATAGAGGTTTTTGTTTCATGTCTATAAGACATTCCTACTGGGAGTTAGAGGCAGTTTTGTCGGTATTTTCTTCCTAAGGGGTGCTAGAGCGCAATTTTGAATTTTGGGGTTTGGTTTTTTGATTAGATTGCAATTTTCGCCAGTAAATGTAGCTAAATTCTAATTAGAAAATTTAAGCTGCAAGCAGCGATGGACGGGACCGACTTTGAGGGCTCATAAAATCCAAACGGGAGCGGTAATTAAAACTATTTCATCAACTTTTAATCAGAAGGGTTCAATCTCTCTCCTGTGCTAATTTGAAGCCGTCACGACAAACGCGCTCAGAGGAGATAATGTTTGAAAAAAGGTGACTGTTTTTACCCAACTTTTGTTTTGAAGGGGGAATTGCAAACTTCCTGTTGATTTTTGCTGGGGGTTGTCAATATATGAAATCTAGGTCTAAGTGACACCTACATAGAGGTTTTTGTTTCATGTCTATAAGACATTCCTACTGGGAGTTAGAGGCAGTTTTGTCTGTATTTTCTTCCTAAGGGGCGCTAGAGCGCAATTTTGAGTTTTGGGGTTTGGTTTTTTGATTAGATTGCAATTTTCGCCAGTAAATGTAGCTAAATTCTAATTAGAAAATTTAAGGTGCAAGCAGCGATGGACGGGACCGACTTTGAGGGCTCATAAAATCCAAACGGGAGCGATAATTAAAACTATTTCATCAACTTTTAATCAGAAGGGTTCAATATCTCTCCTGTGCAAATTTGAAGCCGTCACGAAAAACGCTCTCAGAGGAGATAATGTTTGAAAAAAGGGGACTGTTTTTACCCAACTTTTGTTTTGAAGGGGGAATTGCAAACTTCCTGTTGATTTTTGCTGGGGGTTGTCAATATATGAAATCTAGGTCTAAGTGACACCTACACAGAGGTTTTTGTTTCATGTCTCTAAGACATTCCTACTGGGAGTTAGAGGCAGTTTTGTCTGTGTTTTCTTTCTAGGGGGCGCTAGAGCGCAATTTTGAGTTTTGGGGTTTGGTTTTTTGATTAGATTGCAATTTTCGCCAGTAAATGTAGCTAAATTCTAATTAGAAAATTTAAGCTGCAAGCAGCGATGGACGGGACCGACTTTGAGGGCTCATAAAATCCAAACGGGAGCGGTAATTAAAACTCTTTCATCAACGTTTAATCAGAAGGGTTCAATCTCTCTCCTGTGCTAATTTGAAGCCGTCACGACAAACGCGCTCAGAGGAGATAATGTTTGAAAAAAGGGGACTGTTTTTACCCAACTTTTGTTTTGAAGGGGGAATTGCAAACTTCCTGTTGATTTTTGCTGGGGGTTGTCAATATATGAAATCTAGGTCTAAGTGACACCTACATAGAGGTTTTTGTTTCATGTCTCTAAGACATTCCTACTGGGAGTTACAGGCAGTTTTGTCTGTGTTTTCTTCCTAAGGGGCGCTAGAGCGCAATTTTGAGTTTTGGGGTTTGGTTTTTTTATTAGATCGCAATTTTCGCCAGTCCTGATGTGTGTGTCCAATTTGGTGAGTTTTGAAGCATGTTAAGAGGGTCAAATTACAGCTCATAGAGGCGGCGGTATAATAATAAAGAATAAATAATAATAATTAAAGCTGCAAGCAGCGATGGACGGGACCGACTTTGACGGCACATAAAATCCAAACCGGAGCAGTAATTAAAACTCTTTGGTCAACTTTTGATCAGAAGGGTTCAATCTCTCTCCTGTGCAAGTTTGATGCCGACACGACAAACGCGCTCAGAGGAGATAATGTTTGAAAAAAGGTGACCGGTTTTTACAAAACTTTTGTTTTGAAGGCGGAATTTCAAACTTCCTGTTGATTTTTGCTGGGGATTGTCAATATATGAAATGCAGGTCTAAGTGAGACCTACATAGAGGTTTTTGTGTCAAGTCTCTAAGACATTCCTACTGGAAGTTACAGGCAGTTTTGTCTGAGTTTTCTTCCTAGGGGCAGTTGTGTCTGTGTTTTCTTCCTAGGGGGCGCTAGAGCGCAATTTTGAGTTTTGGGGTTGGGTTTTTTTATTAAATCGCAATGTTTGCCAGTCCTGGTGTGTGTGTCCAGTTTGGTGAGAAGCATGTTAAGGGGGTCAAAATACAGCTCAAAGAGGCAAAAGTGACTGTTTTTAGTAAACTTTTGTTTTGAAGGGGGAATTGCCAACTTCCTGTTGATTTTTGCTGAAAGATGTCAGTGTATGTAATCTAGGTCTAAGTCAGACCTACATAGAGGTTTTTGTTTCAAGTCTCTAGGACATTCCTACTGGAAGTTACAGGCAGTTTTGTCTGAGTTTTCTTCCTAGGGGGCGCTAGAGCGCAATTTTGAGTTTTGGGGTTGTTTTTTTTTAGATCGCAATGTTTGCCAGTCCTGATGTGTGTGTCCAGTTTGGTGAGAAGCATGTTAAGGGGGTCAAAATACAGCTCAAAGAGGCAAAAGTGACTGTTTTTAGTAAACTTTTGTTTTGAAGGGGGAATTGCCAACTTCCTGTTGATTTTTGCTGAAAGATGTCAGTGTATGTAATCTAGGTCTAAGTCAGACCTACATAGAGGTTTTTGTTTCAAGTCTCTAAGACATTCCTACTGGAAGTTACAGGCAGTTTTGTCTGAGTTTTCTTCCTAGGGGCAGTTGTGTCTGTGTTTTCTTCCTAGGGGGCGCTAGAGCGCAATTTTGAGTTTTGGGGTTGGTTTTTTTTTTTAGATCGCAATGTTTGCCAGTCCTGATGTGTGTGTCCAGTTTGGTGAGAAGCATGTTAAGGGGGTCAAAATACAGCTCAAAGAGGCAAAAGTGACTGTTTTTAGTAAACTTTTGTTTTGAAGGGGGAATTGCCAACTTCCTGTTGATTTTTGCTGAAAGATGTCAGTGTATGTAATCTAGGTCTAAGTCAGACCTACATAGAGGTTTTTGTTTCAAGTCTCTAAGACATTCCTACTGGAAGTTACAGGCAGTTTTGTCTGAGTTTTCTTCCTAGGGGCAGTTGTGTCTGTGTTTTCTTCCTAGGGGGCGCTAGAGCGCAATTTTGAGTTTTGGGGTTGGTTTTTTTTTTTAGATCGCAATGTTTGCCAGTCCTGATGTGTGTGTCCAGTTTGGTGAGAAGCATGTTAAGGGGGTCAAAATACAGCTCAAAAAGGCAAAAGTGACTGTTTTTAGTAAACTTTTGTTTTGAAGGGGGAATTGCCAACTTCCTGTTGATTTTTGCTGAAAGATGTCAGTGTATGTAATCTAGGTCAAAGTCAGACCTACATAGAGGTTTTTTGTTTCAAGTCTCTAAGACATTCCTACTGGAAGTTACAGGCAGTTTTGTCTGAGTTTTCTTCCTAGGGGCAGTTGTGTCTGTGTTTTCTTCCTAGGGGGCGCTAGAGCGCAATTTTGAGTTTTGGGGTTGTTTTTTTTTTATTAGATCGCAATGTTTGCCAGTCCTGGTGTGTGTGTCCAGTTTGGTGAGAAGCATGTTAAGGGGGTCAAAATACAGCTCAAAGAGGCAAAAGTGACTGTTTTTAGTAAACTTTTGTTTTGAAGGGGGAATTGCCAACTTCCTGTTGATTTTTGCTGAAAGATGTCAGTGTATGTAATCTAGGTCAAAGTCAGACCTACATAGAGGTTTTTGTTTCAAGTCTCTAAGACATTCCTACTGGAAGTTACAGGCAGTTTTGGCTGAGTTTTCTTCCTAGGGGCAGTTGTGTCTGTGTTTTCTTCCTAGGGGGCGCTAGAGCACAATTTTGAGTTTTGGGGTTGGGTTTTTTTTTTAGATCGCAATGTTTGCCAGTCCTGATGTGTGTGTCCAGTTTGGTGAGAAGCATGTTAAGGGGGTCAAAATACAGCTCAAAGAGGCAAAAGTGACTGTTTTTAGTAAACTTTTGTTTTGAAGGGGGAATTGCCAACTTCCTGTTGATTTTTGCTGAAAGATGTCAGTGTATGTATCTAGGTCTAAGTCAGACCTACATAGAGGTTTTTGTTTCAAGTCTCTAAGACATTCCTACTGGAAGTTACAGGCAGTTTTGTCTGAGTTTTCTTCCTAGGGGCAGTTGTGTCTGTGTTTTCTTCCTAGGGGGCGCTAGAGCGCAATTTTGAGTTTTGGGGTTGGTTTTTTTTTTTAGATCGCAATGTTTGCCAGTCCTGATGTGTGTGTCCAGTTTGGTGAGAAGCATGTTAAGGGGGTCAAAATACAGCTCAAAAAGGCAAAAGTGACTGTTTTTAGTAAACTTTTGTTTTGAAGGGGGAATTGCCAACTTCCTGTTGATTTTTGCTGAAAGATGTCAGTGTATGTAATCTAGGTCAAAGTCAGACCTACATAGAGGTTTTTTGTTTCAAGTCTCTAAGACATTCCTACTGGAAGTTACAGGCAGTTTTGTCTGAGTTTTCTTCCTAGGGGCAGTTGTGTCTGTGTTTACTTCCTAGGGGGCGCTATAGCGCAATTTTGAGTTTTGGGGTTGGTTTTTTTTTTAGATCGCAATGTTTGCCAGTCCTGATGTGTGTGTCCAGTTTGGTGAGAAGCATGTTAAGGGGATCAAAATACAGCTCAAAGAGGCAAAAGTGACTGTTTTTAGTAAACTTTTGTTTTGAAGGGGGAATTGCCAACTTCCTGTTGATTTTTGCTGAAAGATGTCAGTGTATGTAATCTAGGTCTAAGTCAGACCTACATAGAGGTTTTTGTTTCAAGTCTCTAAAACATTCCTACTGGAAGTTACAGGCAGTTTTGTCTGACTTTTCTTCCTAGGGGCAGTTGTGTCTGTGTTTTCTTCCTAGGGTGCGCTAGAGCGCAATTTTGAGTTTTGAGGTTGGGTTTTTTTTTTAGATCGCAATGTTTGCCAGTCCTGATGTGTGTGTCCAGTTTGGTGAGAAGCATGTTAAGGGGGTCAAAATACAGCTCAAAGAGGCAAAAGTGACTGTTTTTAGTAAACTTTTGTTTTGAAGGGGGAATTGCCAACTTCTTGTTGATTTTTGCTGAAAGATGTCAGTGTATGTAGTCTAGGTCTAAGTCAGACCTACATAGAGGTTTTTGTTTCAAGTCTCGAAGACATTCCTACTGGAAGTTACAGGCAGTTTTGTCTGAGTTTTCTTCCTAGGAGCAGTTGTGTCTGTGTTTTCTTCCTAGGGGGCGCTAGAGCGCAATTTTGAGTTTTGGGGTTGGGTTTTTTTTTTAGATCGCAATGTTTGCCAGTCCTGATGTGTGTGTCCAGTTTGGTGAGAAGCATGTTAAGGGGGTCAAAATACAGCTCAAAGAGGCAAAAGTGACTGTTTTTAGTAAACTTTTGTTTTGAAGGGGGAATTTCCAACTTCCTGTTGAATTTTGCTGAAAGATGTCAGTGTATGTAGTCTAGGTCTAAGTCAGACCTACATAGAGGTTTTTGTTTCAAGTCTCGAAGACATTCCTACTGGAAGTTACAGGCAGTTTTGTCTGAGTTTTCTTCCTAGGGGCAGTTGTGTCTGTGTTTTCTTCCTAGGGGGCGCTAGAGCGCAATATTGAGTTTTGGGGTTGGGTTTTTTTTTTAGATCGCAATGTTTGCCAGTCCTGATGTGTGTGTCCAGTTTGGTGAGAAGCATGTTAAGGGGGTCAAAATACAGCTCAAAGAGGCAAAAGTGACTGTTTTTAGTAAACTTTTGTTTTTAAGGGGGAATTGCCAACTTCCTGTTGATTTTTGCTGAAAGATGTCAGTGTATGTAATCTAGGTTTAAGTCAGACCTACATAGAGATTTTTGTTTCAAGTCTCTAAGACATTCCTCCTGGAAGTTACAGGCAGTTTTGTCTGAGGTTTCTTCCTAGGGGCAGTTGTGTCTGTGTTTTCTTCCTAGGGGGCGCTAGAGCGCAATTTTGAGTTTTTTTTTTTTTTTTTTTTTATTAGATCGCAATGTTTGCCAGTCCTGATGTGTGTGTCCAGTTTGGTGAGAAGCATGTTAAGGGGGTCAAAATACAGCTCAAAGAGGCAAAAGTGACTGTTTTTAGTAAACTTTTGTTTTGAAGGGGGAATTGCCAACTTCCTGTTGATTTTTGCTGAAAGATGTCAGTGTATGTAATCTAGGTCTAAGTCAGACCTACATAGAGGTTTTTGTTTCATGTCTCTATGACATTCCTACCGGAAGTTACAAACAGTTTTGTCTGTGTTTTTTCCTAGGGGGCGCTAGAGCACAATTTTGAGTTTTGGGGTTTTGTTTTTTGATACGATCGCAATTTTCGCTAGTCCTGATGTGTGTGTCAAATATGGTGAGTTTTGAAGCATGTTAAGGGGGTCATAATACAGCTCAAAGAGGCAAAAGTGACTGTTTTTAGTAAACTTTTGTTTTGAATGGGGAATTGCCAACTTCCTGTTGATTTGTGCTGAAAGATGTCAGTGTATGTAATCTAGGTCTAAGTCAGACCTACATAGAGGTTTTTTGTTTCAAGTCTCTAAGACATTCCTACTGGAAGTTACAGGCAGTTTTGTCTGAGTTTTCTTCCTAGGGGCAGTTGTGTCTGTGTTTTCTTCCTAGGGGGCGCTAGAGCGCAATTTTGAGTTTTGGGGTTGTTGTTTTTTTTAGATCGCAATGTTTGCCAGTCCTGATGTGTGTGTCCAGTTTGGTGAGAAGCATGTTAAGGGGGTCAAAATACAGCTCAAAGAGGCAAAAGTGACTGTTTTTAGTAAACTTTTGTTTTGAAGGGGGAATTGCCAACTTCCTGTTGAATTTTGCTGAAAGATGTCAGTGTATGTAGTCTAGGTCTAAGTCAGACCTACATAGAGGTTTTTGTTTCAAGTCTCGAAGACATTCCTACTGGAAGTTACAGGCAGTTTTGTCTGAGTTTTCTTCCTAGGGGCAGTTGTGTCTGTGTTTTCTTCCTAGGGGGCGCTAGAGCGCAATATTGAGTTTTGGGGTTGGGTTTTTTTTTTTAGATCGCAATGTTTGCCAGTCCTGATGTGTGTGTCCAGTTTGGTGAGAAGCATGTTAAGGGGGTCAAAATACAGCTCAAAGAGGCAAAAGTGACTGTTTTTAGTAAACTTTTGTTTTGAAGGGGGAATTGCCAACTTCCTGTTGATTTTTGCTGAAAGATGTCAGTGTATGTAATCTAGGTCTAAGTCAGACCTACATAGAGGTTTTTTGTTTCAAGTCTCTAAGACATTCCTACTGGAAGTTACAGGCAGTTTTGTCTGAGTTTTCTTCCTAGGGGCAGTTGTGTCTGTGTTTTCTTCCTAGGGGGCGCTAGAGCGCAATATTGAGTTTTGGGGTTGGTTTTTTTTTATTAGATCGCAATGTTTGCCAGTCCTGATGTGTGTGTCCAGTTTGGTGAGAAGCATGTTAAGGGGGTCAAAATACAGCTCAAAGAGGCAAAAGTGACTGTTTTTAGTAAACTTTTGTTTTGAAGGGGGAATTGCCAACTTCCTGTTGATTTTTGCTGAAAGATGTCAGTGTATGTAATCTAGGTCTAAGTCAGACCTACATAGAGTTTTTTGTTTCAAGTCTCTAAGACATTCCTACTGGAAGTTACAGGCAGTTTTGTCTGAGTTTTCTTCCTAGGGGCAGTTGTGTCTGTGTTTTCTTCCTAGGGGGCGCTAGAGCGCAATTTTGAGTTTTGGGGTTGGTTTTTTTTTTTAGATCGCAATGTTTGCCAGTCCTGATGTGTGTGTCCAGTTTGGTGAGATTTGAAGCATGTTAAGGGGGTTGAAATACAGCTCAAAGAGGCAAAAGTGACTGTTTTTAGCAAACTTTTATTTTGAAGGAGGAATTGCCAACTTCCTGTTGATTTTTGCTGAAAGATGTCAGTGTATGTAATCTACGTCTAAGTCAGACCTACATAGAGGTTTTTGTTTCAAGTCTCTAAGACATTCCTCCTGGAAGTTACAGGCAGTTTTGTCTGAGTTTTCTTCCTAGGGGCAGTTGTGTCTGTGTTTTCTTCCTAGGGGGCGCTAGAGCGCAATTTTGAGTTTTGGGGTTGGTTTTTTTTTTTTAGATCGCAATGTTTGCCAGTCCTGATGTGTGTGTCCAGTTTGGTGAGAAGCATGTTAAGGGGGTCAAAATACAGCTCAAAGAGGCAAAAGTGACTGTTTTTAGTAAACTTTTGTTTTGAAGGGGGAATTGCCAACTTCCTGTTGATTTTTGCTGAAATATGCCAGTGTATGTAATCTAGGTCTAAGTCAGACCTACATAGAGGTTTTTGTTTCAAGTCTCTAAGACATTCCTACTGGAAGTTACAGGCAGTTCTGTCTGAGTTTTCTTCCTAGGGGCAGTTGTGTCTGTGTTTTCTTCCTAGGGGGCGCTAGAGCGCAATTTTGAGTTTTGGGGTTGGGTTTTTTTTTTTAGATTGCAATGTTTGCCAGTCCTGATGTGTGTGTCCAGTTTGGTGAGAAGCATGTTAAGGGGGTCAAAATACAGCTCAAAGAGGCAAAAGTGACTGTTTTTAGTAAACTTTTGTTTTGAAGGGGGAATTGCCAACTTCCTGTTGATTTTTGCTGAAATATGTCAGTGTATGTAATCTAGGTCTAAGTCAGACCTACATAGAGGTTTTTGTTTCAAGTCTCTAAGACATTCCTACTGGAAGTTACAGGCAGTTTTGTCTGAGTTTTCTTCCTAGGGGCAGTTGTGTCTGTGTTTTCTTCCTAGGGGGCGCTAGAGCGCAATTTTGAGTTTTGGGGTTGGGTTTTTTTTTTTTAGATCGCAATGTTTGCCAGTCCTGATGTGTGTGTCCAGTTTGGTGAGAAGCATGTTAAGGGGGTCAAAATACAGCTCAAAGAGGCAAAAGTGACTGTTTTTAGTAAACTTTTGTTTTGAAGGGGGAATTGCCAACTTCCTGTTGATTTTTGCTGAAAGATGTCAGTGTATGTAATCTAGGTCTAAGTCAGACCTACATAGAGGTTTTTGTTTCAAGTCTCTAAGACATTCCTACTGGAAGTTACAGGCAGTTCTGTCTGAGTTTTCTTCCTAGGGGCAGTTGTGTCTGTGTTTTCTTCCTAGGGGGCGCTAGAGCGCAATTTTGAGTTTGGGGGTTGGTTTTTTTTTTATTAGATCGCAATGTTTGCCAGTCCTGGTGTGTGTCCAGTTTGGTGAGAAGCATGTTAAGGGGGTCAAAATACAGCTCAAAGAGGCAAAAGTGACTGTTTTTAGTAAACTTTTGTTTTGAAGGGGGAATTGCCAACTTCCTGTTGATTTTTGCTGAAAGATGTCAGTGTATGTAATCTAGGTCTAAGTCAGACCTACATAGAGGTTTTTTGTTTCAAGTCTCTATGACATTCCTACCGGAAGTTACAAACAGTTTTGTCTGTGTTTTTTCCTAGGGGGCGCTAGAGCACAATTTTGAGTTTTGGGGTTTGGTTTTTTGATAAGATCGCAATTTCCACTAGTCCTGATGTGTGTGTCAAATATGGTGAGTTTTGAAGCATGTTAAGGGGGTCAAAATACAGCTCAAAGAGGCAAAAGTGACTGTTTTTAGTAAACTTTTGTTTTGAAGGGGGAATTGCCAACTTCCTGTTGATTTTTGCTGAAAGATGTCAGTGTATGTAATCTAGGTCTAAGTCAGACCTACATAGAGGTTTTTGTTTCATGTCTCTAAGACATTCCTACTGGAAGTTACAGGCAGTTTTGTCGGAGTTTTCTTCCTAGGGGCAGTTGTGTCTGTGTTTTCTTCCTAGGGGGCGCTAGAGCGCAATTTTGAGTTTTGGGGTTGGGTTTTTTTTTTTTAGATCGCAATGTTTGCCAGTCCTGATGTGTGTGTCCAGTTTGGTGAGAAGCATGTTAAGGGGGTCAAAATACAGCTCAAAGAGGCAAAAGTGACTGTTTTTAGTAAACTTTTGTTTTGAAGGGGGAATTGCCAACTTCCTGTTGATTTTTGCTGAAAGATGTCAGTGTATGTAATCTAGGTCTAAGTCAGACCTACATAGAGGTTTTTGTTTCAAGTCTCTAAGACATTCCTACTGGAAGTTACAGGCAGTTTTGTCTGAGTTTTCTTCCTAGGGGCAGTTGTGTCTGTGTTTTCTTCCTAGGGGGTGCTAGAGCGCAATTTTGAGTTTTGGGGTTGGTTTTTTTTATTAGATCGCAATGTTTGCCAGTCCTGATGTGTGTGTCCAGTTTGGTGAGAAGCATGTTAAGGGGGTCAAAATACAGCTCAAAGAGGCAAAAGTGACTGTTTTTAGTAAACTTTTGTTTTGAAGGGGGAATTGCCAACTTCCTGTTGATTTTTGCTGAAAGATGTCAGCGTATGTAATCTAGGTCTAAGTCAGACCTACATAGAGGTTTTTTGTTTCAAGTCTCTAAGACATTCCTACTGGAAGTTACAGGCAGTTTTGTCTGAGTTTTCTTCCTAGGGGCAGTTGTGTCTGTGTTTTCTTCCTAGGGGGCGCTAGAGCGCAATTTTGAGTTTTGGGGTTGGGTTTTTTTTTTTAGATCGCAATATTTGCCAGTCCTGATGTGTGTGTCCAGTTTGGTGAGAAGCATGTTAAGGGGGTCAAAATACAGCTCAAAGAGGCAAAAGTGACTGTTTTTAGTAAACTATTGTTTTGAAGGGGGAATTGCCAACTTCCTGTTGATTTTTGCTGAAAGATGTCAGTGTATGTAATCTAGGTCTAAGTCAGACCTACATAGAGGTTTTTGTTTCAAGTCTCTAAGACATTCCTACTGGAAGTTACAGGCAGTTTTGTCTGAGTTTTCTTCCTAGGGGCAGTTGTGTCTGTGTTTTCTTCCTAGGGGGCGCTAGAGCGCAATTTTGAGTTTTGGGGTTGGGTTTTTTTTTTAGATCGCAATGTTTGCCAGTCCTGATGTGTGTGTCCAGTTTGGTGAGAAGCATGTTAAGGGGGTCAAAATACAGCTCAAAGAGGCAAAAGTGACTGTTTTTAGTAAACTTTTGTTTTGAAGGGGGAATTGCCAACTTCCTGGTGATTTTTGCTGAAAGATGTCAGTGTATGTAATCTAGGTCTAAGTCAGACCTACATAGAGGTTTTTTTGTTTCAAGTCTCTAAGACATTCCTACTGGAAGTTACAGGCAGTTGTGTCTGTGTTTTCTTCCTAGGGGGCGCTAGAGCGCAATTTTGAATTTTGGGGTTGGGTTTTTTTTTTAGATCGCAATGTTTGCCAGTCCTGATGTGTGTGTCCAGTTTGGTGAGAAGCATGTTAATGGGGGTCAAAATACAGCTCAAAGAGGCAAAAGTGACTGTTTTTAGTAAACTTTTGTTTTGAAGGGGGAATTGCCAACTTCCTGTTGATTTTTGCTGAAAGATGTCAGTGTATGTAATCTAGGTCTAAGTCAGACCTACATAGAGTTTTTTGTTTCAAGTCTCTAAGACATTCCTACTGGAAGTTACAGGCAGTTTTGTCTGAGTTTTCTTCCTAGGGGCAGTTGTGTCTGTGTTTTCTTCCTAGAGGGCGCTAGAGCGCAATTTTGAGTTTTGGGGTTGGTTTTTTTTTTTAGATCGCAATGTTTGCCAGTCCTGATGTGTGTGTCCAGTTTGGTGAGATTTGAAGCATGTTAAGGGGGTTGAAATACAGCTCAAAGAGGCAAAAGTGACTGTTTTTAGCAAACTTTTATTTTGAAGGAGGAATTGCCAACTTCCTGTTGATTTTTGCTGAAAGATGTCAGTGTATGTAATCTACGTCTAAGTCAGACCTACATAGAGGTTTTTGTTTCAAGTCTCTAAGACATTCCTCCTGGAAGTTACAGGCAGTTTTGTCTGAGTTTTCTTCCTAGGGGCAGTTGTGTCTGTGTTTTCTTCCTAGGGGGCGCTAGAGCGCAATTTTGAGTTTTGGGGTTGGTTTTTTTTTTTTAGATCGCAATGTTTGCCAGTCCTGATGTGTGTGTCCAGTTTGGTGAGAAGCATGTTAAGGGGGTCAAAATACAGCTCAAAGAGGCAAAAGTGACTGTTTTTAGTAAACTTTTGTTTTGAAGGGGGAATTGCCAACTTCCTGTTGATTTTTGCTGAAATATGCCAGTGTATGTAATCTAGGTCTAAGTCAGACCTACATAGAGGTTTTTGTTTCAAGTCTCTAAGACATTCCTACTGGAAGTTACAGGCAGTTCTGTCTGAGTTTTCTTCCTAGGGGCAGTTGTGTCTGTGTTTTCTTCCTAGGGGGCGCTAGAGCGCAATTTTGAGTTTTGGGGTTGGGTTTTTTTTTTAGATCGCAATGTTTGCCAATCCTGATGTGTGTGTCCAGTTTGGTGAGAAGCATGTTAAGGGGGTCAAAATACAGCTCAAAGAGGCAAAAGTGACTGTTTTTAGTAAACTTTTGTTTTGAAGGGGGAATTGCCAACTTCCTGTTGATTTTTGCTGAAATATGCCAGTGTATGTAATCTAGGTCTAAGTCAGACCTACATAGAGGTTTTTGTTTCAAGTCTCTAAGACATTCCTACTGGAAGTTACAGGCAGTTCTGTCTGAGTTTTCTTCCTAGGGGCAGTTGTGTCTGTGTTTTCTTCCTAGGGGGCGCTAGAGCGCAATTTTGAGTTTTGGGGTTGGTTTTTTTTTTTTAGATCGCAATGTTTGCCAGTCCTGATGTGTGTGTCCAGTTTGGATGTTAAGGGGATCAAAATACAGCTCAAAGAGGCAAAAGTGACTGTTTTTAGTAAACTTTTGTTTTGAAGGGGGAATTGCCAACTTCCTGTTGATTTTTGCTGAAAGATGTCAGTGTATGTAATCTAGGTCTAAGTCAGACCTACATAGAGGTTTTTGTTTCAAGTCTCTAAGACATTCGTACTGGAAGTTACAGGCAGTTTTGTCTGAGTTTTCTTCCTAGGGGGCGCTAGAGCGCAATTTTGAGTTTTGGGGTTGTTTTTTTCTTTTTAGATCGCAATGTTTGCCAGTCCTGATGTGTGTGTCCAGTTTGGTGAGAAGCATGTTAAGGGGGTCAAAATACAGCTCAAAGAGGCAAAAGTGACTGTTTTTAGTAAACTTTTGTTTTGAAGGGGGAATTGCCAACTTCCTGTTGATTTTTGCTGAAATATGTCAGTGTATGTAATCTAGGTCTAAGTCAGACCTACATAGAGGTTTTTGTTTAATGTCTCTATGACATTCCTACTGGAAGTTACAGGCAGTTTTGTCTGAGTTTTCTTCCTAGGGGGCACTAGAGCGCAATTTTGAGTTTTGGGGTTGGTTTTTTTTTTTTAGATCGCAATGTTTGCCAGTCCTGATGTGTGTGTCCAGTTTGGTGAGAAGCATGTTAAGGGGGTCAAAATACAGCTCAAAGAGGCAAAAGTGACTGTTTTTAGTAAATTTTTGTTTTGAAGGGGGAATTGCCAACTTCCTGTTGATTTTTGCTGATAGATGTCAGTGTATGTAATCTACGTCTAAGTCAGACCTACATAGAGGTTTTCGTTTCATGTCTCTATGACATTCCTACCGGAAGTTACAAACAGTTTTGTCTGTGTTTTTTCCTAGGGGGCGCTAGAGCACAATTTTGAGTTTTGGTGTTTGGTTTTTTGATAAGATCGCAATTTTCGCTAGTCCTGATGTGTGTGTCAAATATGGTGAGTTTTGAAGCATGTTAAGGGGGTCAAAATACAGCTCAAAGAGGCAAAAGTGACTGTTTTTAGTAAACTTTTGTTTTGAAGGGGGAATTGCCAACTTCCTGTTGATTTTTGCTGAAAGATGTCAGTGTATGTAATCTAGGTCTAAGTCAGACCTACATAGAGGTTTTTGTTTCATGTCTCTATGATATTCCTACCGGAAGTTACAAACAGTTTTGTCTGTGTTTTTTCCTAGGGGGCGCTAGAGCACAATTTTGAGTTTTGGGGTTTGGTTTTTTGATAAGATCGCAATTTCCGCTAGTCCTGATGTGTGTGTCAAATATGGTGAGTTTTGAAGCATGTTAAGGGGGTCAAAATACAGCTCAAAGAGGCGAAAGTGACTGTTTTTAGTAAACTTTTGTTTTGAAGGGGGAATTGCCAACTTCCTGTTGATTTTTGCTGAAAGATGTCAGTGTATGTAATCTAGGTCTAAGTCAGACCTACATAGAGGTTTTTGTTTCATGTCTCTATTATTCCTACTGGAAGTTACAGGCAGTTTTGTCTGAGTTTTCTTCCTAGGGGCAGTTGTGTCTGTGTTTTCTTCCTAGGGGGCGCTAGAGCGCAATTTTGAGTTTTGGGGTTGTTGTTTTTTTTAGATCGCAATGTTTGCCAGTCCTGATGTGTGTGTCCAGTTTGGTGAGAAGCATGTTAAGGGGGTCAAAATACAGCTCAAAGAGGCAAAAGTGACTGTTTTTAGTAAACTTTTGTTTTGAAGGGGGAATTGCCAACTTCCTGTTGATTTTTGCTGAAAGATGTCAGTGTATGTAATCTAGGTCAAAGTCAGACCTACATAGAGGTTTTTGTTTCATGTCTCTATGATATTCCTACCGGAAGTTACAAACAGTTTTGTTTGTGTTTTTACCTAGGGGGCGCTACAGCACAATTTTGAGTTTTGGGGTTTGGTTTTTTGATAAGATCGCAATTTCCGCTAGTCCTGATGTGTGTGTCAAATATGGTGAGTTTTGAAGCATGTTAAGGGGGTCAAAATACAGCTCAAAGAGGCAAAAGTGACTGTTTTTAGTAAACTTTTGTTTTGAAGGGGGAATTGCCAACTTCCTGTTGATTTTTGCTGAAAGATGTCAGTGTATGTAATCTAGGTCTAAGTCAGACCTACATAGAGGTTTTTGTTTCATGTCTCTATGATATTCCTACCGGAAGTTACAAACAGTTTTGTCTGTGTTTTTTCCTAGGGGGCGCTAGAGCACAATTTTGAGTTTTGGGGTTTGGTTTTTTGATAAGATCGCAATTTCCGCTAGTCCTGATGTGTGTGTCAAATATGGTGAGTTTTGAAGCATGTTAAGGGGGTCCCAAAGGGACATTGTGGTCCCTAATAATAAAACGCTAGAAATACAATAGGATCCTCTGTCCCAAAGGGACTCGGTCCCTAATAAATATGAATGCAATAAAAATATATATTTAAAACAAATTGTATGTGGTCTCTCGTGACATTATCCACGTCGGCTTTGAATTTTATCGTATTTTTTTATTTTTATTTTTTCCCTCCAGAGGCTTTTGTTGAAATTTCAAGCTGCATAACTTAAGGGCCGTTAACATTCCCACAAGCTAACAGGGAAAAAGGTCAAGGAAGAAAGGAGGGAGGCGGTTAAAGCAGGTTAGCAACCTCCAGCCAAGTTGGGACTTTGGCAGTCATGAGTCTTGAGTTACTCTGTAATTCTGTCACGCTGTCAAAGTCCCGCTCTTTGTTTGCGGATGTTCTCACGCCCTCTACGTCACTTCAGAGGTCACGTCAAGGAGAGTCTCTAACGGGGTCCAAAGTCACTATGAGGCACGCAGAAAAGAACCTCATATGGATACATTTCACTTTTATTGTACAAACCCCGTTTCCATATGAGTTGGGAAATTGTGTTAGATGTAAATATAAACGGAATACAATGATTTGCAAATCCTTTTCAACCCATATTCAATTGAATATGCTACAAAGACAACATATTTGATGTTCAAACTGATAAACATTTTTTTTTTTGTTGCAAATAATCATTAACTTTAGAATTTGATGCCAGCAACACGTGACAAAGACGTTGGGAAAGGTGGCAATAAATACTGATAAAGTTGAGGAATGCTCATCAAACACTTATTTGGAACATCCCACAGGTGTGCAGGCTAATTGGGAACAGGTGGGTGCCATGATTGGGTATAAAAGTAGATTCCATGAAATGCTCAGTCATTCACAAACAAGGATGGGGCGAGGATCACTACTTTGTCAACAAATGCATGAGCAAATTGTTGAACAGTTTAAGAACAACCTTTCTCAACCAGCTATTGCAAGGAATTTAGGGATTTCACCATCTACGGTCCGTAATATCATCAAAGGGTTCAGAGAATCTGGAGAAATCACCGCACGTAAGCAGCTAAGCCCGTGACCTTCGATCCCTCAGGCTGTACTGCATCAACAAGCGACATCAGTGTGTAAAGGATATCACCACATGGGCTCAGGAACACTTCAGAAACCCACTGTCAGTAACTACAGTCGGTCGCTACATCAGTAAGTGCAAGTTAAAACTCTCCTATGCAAGGCAAAAACCGTTTATCAACAACACCCAGAAACGCCGTCGGCTTCGCTGGGCCTGAGCTCATCTAAGATGGACTGATACAAAGTGGAAAAATAATCTGTGGTCTGACGAGTCCACATTTCAAATTGTTTTTGGAAACTGTGGACGTCGTGTCCTCCGGACCAAAGAGGAAAAGAACCATCCGGATTGTTATAGGCGCAAAGTTGAAAAGCCAGCATCTGTGATGGTATGGGGGTGCATTAGTGCCCAAGGCATGGGTAACTTACACATCTGTGAAGACGCCATTAATGCTGAAAGGTACATACAGGTTTTGGAACAACATATGCTGCCATCTAAGTGCCGTCTTTTTCATGGACGCCCCTGCTTATTTCAGCAAGACAATGCCAAGCCACATTCAGCACGTGTTACAACAGCGTGGCTTTGTAAAAAAAGAGTGCGGGTACTTTCCTGGCCCCGCCTGCAGTCCAGACCTGTCTCCCATCGAAAATGTGTGGCGCATTATGAAGCGTAAAATACGACAGCGGAACGACTGAAGCTCTACATAAAACAAGAATGGGAAAGAATTCCACTTTCAGAGCTTCAACAATTAGTTTCCTCAGTTCCCAATCGTTTATTGAGTGTTGTTAAAAGGAAAGGCCATGTAACACAGTGGTGAACATGCCCTTTTCCCAACTACTTTGGCACGTGTTGCAGCCATGAAATTCTAAGTTAATTATTATTTGCAACAACAAAAAAAAAGTTTATGAGTTTGAACATCAACTTTGTAGTGCATTCAACTGAATATGGGTTGAAAAGGATTTGCAAATCATTGTATTCCGTTTATATTTACATCTAACACAATTTCCCAACTCATATGGAAACGGGGTTTGTATATTATTCACATGTAAAAAATACCCAAGTGTTTATTGTTTGTTTTGAGCGAATTGTGGTGCAGAATTTCTACTTTATACTTTCTATTCTATTCTATTCTATTATATTCTAGATGTGTGTTCAACGGTGGTAAAAAGCTTGTGAACAATAGCAACAAGACCATGGCCTTTCTTTGCGGCTGGTTTTGGGCCAGTTTCTTGAGCAGCGAGCGAGGCTTTGCAAATCATTGTATTCCGTTTATATTTACATCTAACATAATTTCCCAACTCATATGGAAACGGGGTTTGTAGTATTTTATGTTCGATAGCAATATTATTAGCTATGCATGCCCCGTCTCTAACAATATAACTTTTGCTAATGTAAACGCCTCGCAAACTGATGTTTGACTTTGCTGGCTTTAAGCATATTTTCCATGTGACGGTTTGAGGTGGAGACTCGTCCAGCCCTGTCTTCCGCCCGAGTGCAGCTGGAATAGGCTCCAGCTCCACCGCAACATCCCGAGAGACAAGCGGTAGAGAAATACAAACCCCGTTTCCATATGAGTTGGGAAATTGTGTTAGATGTAAATATAAACGGAATACAATGATTTGCAAATCCTTTTCAACCCATATTCAATAGAATGCACTACAAAGACAAGATATTTGATGTTCAAACTCATAAACTATATATTTTTTTTGCAAATAATAATTAACTTAGAACTTCATGGCTGCAACACGTGCCAAAGTAGTTGGGAAAGGGCATGTTCACCACTGTGTTACATGGCCTTTCCTTTTAACATCCATCCATTTTCTACCGCTTATTCCCTTTGGGGTCGCGGGGGGCGCTGGAGCCTATCTCAGCTACAATCGCACTCAATAAACGATTGGGAACTGAGGAAACTAATTGTTGAAGCTTTGAAAGTGAAATTCTTTCCCATTCTTGTTTTATGTAGAGCTTCAGTCGTTCAACAGTCCGCTGTCGTATTTTACGCTTCGTAATGCGCCACACATTTTCGATGGGAGACAGGTCTGGACTGCAGGCGGGGCCAGGAACATACCCGCACTCTTTTTTTTACGAAGCCACGCTGTTGTAACACGTGCGGAATGTGGCTTGGCATTGTCTTGCTGAAATAAGCAGGGGCGTCCATGAAAAATATAGCGCTCAGATGGCAGCATATGTTGTTCCAAAACTTGTATGTACCTTTCAGCATTAATGGTGCCTTCACAGATGTGTAAGTTACCCATGCCTTGGGCACTAATGCACCCCCATACCATCACAGATGCTGGCTTTTCAACTTTGCGTCGATAACAGTCTGGATGGTTCGCTTCCCCTTTGGTCCGGATGACACGATGTCGAATATTTCCCAAAACAATTTGAAATGTGGACTCGTCAGACCACAGAACACTTTTCAGCTTTTTATCAGTCCATCTTAGATGATCTCGGGCCCAGAGAAGCCGGCGGCGTTTCTGGGTGTTGTTGATAAATGGCTTTCGCTTTGCATAGTAGAGCTTTAACTTGCACTTACAGATGTAGCGACCAACTGTATTTAGTGACAGTGGTTTTCGGAAGTGTTCCTGAGCCCATGTGGTGATATCCTTTAGAGATCGATTTTTGATACAGTGCCGTCTGAGGGATCGAAGGTCACGGTCATTCAATGTTGGTTTCCGGCCATGCCGCTTACGTGGAGTGATTTCTCCAGATTCTCTGAACCTTTTGATGATATTATGGACCGTAGATGTTGAAATCCCTAAATTTCTTGCAATTGCACTTTGAGAAACGTTGTTCTTAAACTGTTTGACTATTTGCTCACGCAGTTGTGGACAAAGGGGTGTACCTCGCCCCGTCCTTTCTTGTGAAAGACTTGAGCATTTTTTGGGAAGCTGTTTTTATACCCAATCATGGCACCCACCTGTTCCCAATTAGCCTGCACACCTGTGGGATGTTCCAAATAAGTGTTTGATGAGCATTCCTCTGTCATGTCTGTGTGATCATGTTTTGTTTTTGGACTTTTTGTGCACTTTTGTTTTGTTTTGTCACCATAGCAACCCATTAGTTTTCACCTGTCACGTCACGCACCTGTTTCACGTTTTGAGTCACGCACCTGTTTTCGTTAATCATGTCTATAGTATTTAAGTTCATTGTTTTCAGTTTGTCGTCCTGACGACATACTGTCAAGACTTGGTCTTGGATGTACTTACATTCCCGTCTCGCCCGAGCCAACTTTCCGTTGCATCCCGGAAAAGCATAAACCCAAGACCAAGTCTTGACATCCTCAACTTTATCAGTATTTATTGCCACCTTTCCCAACTTCTTTGTCACGTGTTGCTGGCATCAAATTCTAAAGTAAATGCCATCCATCCATCCATTTTCTACCGCTTATTCCCTTTTGGGGTCGCGGGGGGCGCTGGAGCCTATCTCAGCTACAATCGGGCGGAAGGCGGGGTACACAAAAATTTTTTTTTATGAGTTTGAACATCAAATATGTTGTCTTTGTAGCATATTCAACTGAATATGGGTTGAAAATGATTTGCAAATCATTGTATTCCGTTTATATTTACATCTAACACAATTTCCCAACTCATATGGAAACGGGGTTTGTATTTCCATCGGCAATCTGATGGACCAGTCTGGGTTTGGAGGTTGCCAGGAGAACGCTACATTTCGGACTGCATTGTGCCGAGTGTGAAATTTGGTGGAGGAGGAATTATGGTGTGGGGTTGTTGTTTTTTCAGGAGTTGGGCTTCGACCCTTAGTTCCAGTGAAAGGAACTTTGAATGCTCCAGGATACCAAAACATTTTGGACAATTCAATGGGATGGCACTTCTAGTTCATATGTGAGTAAAGGCAGGTGGCCAAAATTGCCAATATAGTGTATATATATATATATATATATATATATATATATATATATATATAACTCAAAACTCAAAATTGCGCTTTAGCGCCCCCTAGGAAGAAAACACAGACAAACCTGCCTCTAACTCCCAGTAGGAATGTCTTAGACACATGAAACAAAAACCTCTATGTAGGTGTCACTTAGACCTAGATTTCATATATTGACAACCCCCAGCAAAAATCAACAGGAAGTTTGCAATTCCCCCTTCAAAACAAAAGTTGGGTAAAAACAGTCACCTTTTTTCAAACATTATCTCCTCTGAGCGCGTTTGTCGTGACGGCTTCAAATTAGCACAGGAGAGAGATTGAACCCTTCTGATTAAAAGTTGATGAAATAGTTTTAATTACTGCTCCCGTTTGGATTTTATGAGCCCTCAAAGTCGGTCCCGTCCATCGCTGCTTGCAGCTTTAATTATTATTTATTCTTTATTATTATACCGCCGCCTCTATGAGCTGTAATTTGACCCTCTTAACATGCTTCAAAACTCACCAGATTGAACACACACATCAGGACTGGCGAAAATTGCGATCTAATCAAAAAACCAAACCCCAAAACTCAAAATTGCGCTCTAGCGCCCCTTAGGAAGAAAACACAGACAAAACTGCCTCTAACTCCCAGTAGGAATGTCTTAGAGACATGAAACAAAAACCTCTATGTAGGTGTCACTTAGACCTAGATTTCATATATTGACAACCCCCAGCAAAAATCAACAGGAAGTTTGCAATTCCCCCTTCAAAACAAAAGTTGGGTAAAAACAGTCACCTTTTTTCAAACATTATCTCCTCTGAGCGCGTTTGTCGTGACGGCTTCAAATTAGCACAGGAGAGAGATTGAACCCTTCTGATTAAAAGTTGATGAAAGAGTTTTAATTACTGCTCCCGTTTGGATTTTATGAGCCCTCAAAGTCGGTCCCGTCCATCGCTGCTTGCAGCTTAAATTTTCTAATTAGAATTTAACTACATTTACTGGCGAAAATTGCAATCTAATCAAAAAACCAAACCCCAAAACTCAAAATTGCGCTCTCTCTCTATATATATATATATATACATTGAGAGGGTTCTCAGTGATGACCAGAGGGAACAATGAGTGGTTATGCAGGTAACAATGCCTGCGCTGTGACCTGCAGCACCCCCCACTTGAATTGAGGCGCCCCAGTAAATGTCCTGCTAAATGGAGCTTGTCTGGCCGATGTATGAAGCAGACAAGAAAATCACAGCCTGCACAACACGGCCTTCATATGCTGCGCTCTCGCTCCTCGCTCTGTGGGTTTGCTTCCATCGGCTTGTCGCTGATTTTTAAATGAAAATACAAAAAAAACTTTTACGAAGGTTGGTTTTGCTTTGTTGTGATTATATTGCTGCTGAGGTGGTGACTTCCACTAGCAACAAAAAAAACAAAAAACATAGCAAATGTTAGGAAGTTGGTTTTTTTGTTGTTTTTTTTATCCAAGAAGAGACTGAGGGCAGCACGCAGAGTAGAGAGTAAAAACACAGCAACAGGGAACGTTTATGTTTATTTTTGTCCATTCTAGCATTTACATACAGTAGAGTGTGAAGCGACTGGGATGAGAATCAGCACCTCCAAGTCCGAGTCCATGGTTCTCGCCCGGAAAAGGGTGGAGTGCCATCTTCGGGTTGGGGAGGAGATCTTGCCCCAAGTGGAGGAGTTCAAGTACCTCGGAGTCTTGTTCACGAGTGAGGGAAGAGTGCATAGTGAGATCGACAGGCGGATCGGTGCGGCATCTTCAGTAATGCGGACGCTGTATCGAACCGTTGTGGTGAAGAAGGAGCTGAGCCGGAAGGCAAAGCTCTCAATTTACCGGTCGATCTACGTTCCCATCCTCACCTATGGTCATGAGCTTTGGGTTATGACCGAAAGGACAAGATCACGGGTACAAGCGGCCGAAATGAGTTTCCTCCGCCGGGTGGCGGGGCTCTCCCTTAGAGATAGGGTGAGAAGCTCTGTCATCCGGGGGGAGCTCAAAGTAAAGCCGCTGCTCCTCCACATCGAGAGGAGCCAGATGAGGTGGTTCGGGCATCTGGTCAGGATGCCACCCGAACGCCTCCCTAGGGAGGTGTTTAGGGCACGTCCGACCGGTAGGAGGCCGCGGGGAAGACCCAGGACACGTTGGGAAGACTATGTCTCCCGGCTGGCCTGGGAACGCCTCGGGGTCCCAAAGGAAGAGCTGGACGAAGTGGCTGGGGAGAGGGAAGTCTGGGCTTCCCTGCTTAGGCTGCTGCCCCCGCGACCCGACCTCGGATAACGGAAGAAGATGGATGGATGGATGGATAATTGTTTTTAGAATTCATCACATTTAAGAATGTTTACTTTTCTTTCATTAAATTGATCTAAAATGATTCATTTAATTTAATTCTTAATTATCCATCCATTTTATAGGGCTTGTCCCTCTCAGGGTTGCGTAGACTGGAGACGGGGGTAGAACCTGGACAAGTCGCCACCTCATCAGAGGGCCAACACAGATAGACAGACAACATTCACACACTAGGGACCATTCAGTGTTGCCAATCAACCTATCCCCAGGTGCATCACTTTGGGGGTAAAAATATTTATTTATTTCCTTTTTTTTTTTTCAATATTATTTTGTCCATTTTTAAAATTAGATTTAGCATTTATTTTGTATTTTCAAAATTATTTTATTGTATAGTTTATTTAATTAGAACTTCATTTTATTCAATTCACACAGATTTGTACTTTTTACGTTTTAACTTAAAAACAAAGACAACTTCAGACTGTTTTTTTTGTTTAAAAATAGAACAAGCACATTTTGAAAATGTACAAATCATAATGTTGTTGGCTTTTTTTTACACTTACATGTTGCGGTTAATTTTAATTTTCCTGAGGGAACTCTCCTGAAGGAATCAATAAAGTACTATCTATCTAACTATCTAATAGTATTCTATCTTTATTTGTCGTTATTTATACGTTCTGAATAAATTATGTGATAATGTCAACTCATTGGTGTTCATTTTCAATTTATCAAGATTAAAAAAAATATATCAAAATCAAATTACAGGATGTTATTTCTGTAGTTTGCTCATTTTCCTCGACTAATCTACTAATATTATGTGTTTTTTTTTGTTTTGTTACATATGTAGCATCATCCACAAAGATACAAATACCGTGTTTTCGGAGTATAAGTCGCACTGGAGTATAAGTCGCACCGGCCGAAAATGCATAATAAAGAAGGAAAAAAACATATATAAGTCGCATATTTTGGGGAAATGTATTTGATAATAGCCAACACCAATGTTGGCTATTGAGCCGAAATTTTGGAATGAAAGAAACAGCTGTTCTAAATGTGTCCACTAGATGTCGCAATAGCAATTACCGTATTTTTCGGACTATAAGTCGCAGTTTTTTTCAAACTATGAAAAAAACTGCTGTTCTAAATGTGTCCACTAGATGACGCAATAGCAATTACCGTATTTTTCGGACTGTAAGTCGCAGTTTTTTTCATAGTTTGAAAAAAACTGCGACTTATAGTCCGAAAAATACGGTAATTGCTATTGCGACATCTAGTGGACACATTTAGAACAGCTGTTTCTTTCATTCAAAAATTTCGGCTCATTTTTATACACTGCAATAAGTCAGTGTTCAAACACAAGAAAAACATATATAAAAATGAGGGGTATTTTATTTGAACTAAGCAAAATTATCTGCCAATAGAACAAGAAAATTCGGCTTGTCAAGACTTTCCAAAACAAGAAAAAAAATACAAAAATTTACGGGTATTTTATTTGAAATAAGCAAAATTATCTGCCAATAGAACAAGAAAATTCGGCTTGTCAAGACTTTCCAAAACAAGAAAAAAATACAAAAATTAGGGGTATTTTATTTGAAATAAGCAAAATTATCTGCCAATAGAACAAGAAAATTTGGCTTGTCAAGACTTTCCAAAACAAGTCAAATTAGCTCACCTCAATGAACTCAAAAATACCTTAAAATAAGTATATTCTCACTCATAACAAGTGCAATTTTCTTGGTAGAAAAAAAATTAGACCTTTTTGCTCAATATGTTGAAAAATATTCTTAAATGAAGTAAATGCTAGTGCCATTATCTGACATAATGATATGCACTCGGCATCATGATTTTTTTTTCATGCTTGAAATAAGAAATGATTACTTTAAAAAAGTAGTTTTATACTTGTGAGTGTTGATGACACAGCTTTGCAACAGTTGATATTCTAGTTTCAAGCATGTTTTACTCAATATAGGTCATCAAATCTCAGCAACAAGCTGTAATATCTTACTGAGATCATTTAGGACCAAAACATTTAAAACAAGTAAGTTTTGTTTCATGTCCATAGTTTCTGCCTATGTGTTAGTTTT
The DNA here is from genome assembly GCF_033978685.3 of Nerophis lumbriciformis. Lineage (NCBI taxonomy): Eukaryota > Metazoa > Chordata > Actinopteri > Syngnathiformes > Syngnathidae > Nerophis > Nerophis lumbriciformis. The sequence goes on along the minus strand of NC_084566.2, from coordinate 36,639,181 downwards.
TGTATCATACGCTAAGTTGTGCCCTCGCTTTGTGCGCCCTTTTGTTTGTACCTATTGATAGCGAACAATTAAAACATTTAAGCATGTTTTACTCAATATAGGTCATAACATCTCAGCAACAAGCTGTAATATCTTACTGAGATCATTTAGGACCAAAACCCTTAAAACAAGTAAAACACTCTAACATAAAATCTGCTTAGTGAGAAGAATTATCTTATCAGACAGAAAATAAGCAAATATCACCCTTATTTGAGATATTTCACCTTATTTAGATTTCAGTTTTTGCAGTGTACATGTTGCGGTTAATAGTATTCTATCTTTATTTGTCGATATTTATACTTTCTGAATAAATGATGTGATAATGTTCACCAGTCATCTCATTGGTGTTAATTTTCAATCCATCAAGATAAAAAATAATAATATCAAAATCATATTACAGGATGTTATTTATGTAGTTTGCTCATTTTCCTCGACTGGTGCACATGTGCATGTGTAGCATCATCTACAAAGATACAAATAATTGCTATTGCGACATCTAGTGGACACATTTAGAACAGCAGTTCCTTTCATTCAAACATTTCGGCTCATTTTCATACTTAGCGAACACATCCCGCGGGCCGGATAAAACCTGTTCGCGGGCCTGATCCGGCTTTTGGGCCGTACGTTCGGCACCCCCTCTATACAGCGTGCCGTCACACCATCTCTTTAACGAACAAAACCCCTTGCCAAGTCACACCGGTCTAATTAGGCTGGGAGACCGTGGATCTGGCGACCCGGAGAATTTAACTCTTCCTTCCCTTTCACGCACAGTTGCCTCTGAGCCCAGTGGGAAAGCACGTGTCGCCCAGCTGGACTGGAATGACGAGCGTTAATACATAATCCATATTTCCATAAAAAACTGGTGCAGGAAATAATTAATGCTGGCCTATAATCCACATATTTTACAGTAGAGGTGGAAAGTCTGACTGGCTTTCTTCATTCTATTGTGACAATTTACACTACAAAAAGTACTGGACTGGAACTGCATGTATAAAACCCAATCATTGTTCAACCTGTGTTTTTTGCTCAAGGGCACTGCAATAAATGTTGGATTTTTTTTTTCTCCATCAAACTGGTTTTTATACGCTCTTGTCGTCACGGCGACCCCTCAAAGCTTCAGGGTAGCTGCAGTCGGTCCATTAAGGTGGCCCATCGTTAATCTCCGTCTGCTTGGAGCTGCCTCTGTGGTTTTTCCCGCCACTATGATGTTGATGCATCACTCGGAAACACAAAACAATATATAAATATATATATACAGTCAGGTCTGGATGATGGCGACGCTCTTTTGTAGCGCTCTTTTATTTTTTATTTTAAATAAAGCTGCAACAACTAATCGATTAAATCGATTAAAATCGATTATAAAAATAGTTCCCGATTAATTTAGTCATCAATTCATTGGATCTATGCTATGTGCATGCGCAGAGGCTTTTTTTGTTTTTTTAATTTTGTAATTTTTTTTTTTTTTAATAAACCTTTATTTATAAACTGCAACATGTACAAACAGCTGAGAAGCAATAATCAAAATAAGTATGGTGCCAGTATGCTGTTTTTTTTCCAATAAAATACTGGAAAGGATAGAAATGTAGTTTGTCTCTTTTATCCGATTAATAATCGATTAATCGAAGTAATAATCGACAGATTAATCGATTATCAAATTAATCGTTAGTTGCAGCCCTAATTTTAACCTGTTGAGGGACCCACATTTTCCCTCCACTATCAGAACATCGCGCTTACTCAGACAATTTTTTTGATGTCCGGAAATTTCTCGGTTTTCCAAAAACAAAAACAGTTACTATGACATAGGCCTAGTTGACTTTATTGATAAATTTGAGGTTTTTGTTGCAGACCATTTAAAAAAAATTATATAAAAAATTTGAAATGTCCGATAATGGCTTTTTTTGCCGATATCCGATATTCCGATATTGTCTTAATTACCGATTCCGATATCAACCGATACCGATATATACAGTCGTGGAATTAACACATTATTATGCCTAATTTTGTTGTGATGCATTAAACAATGTAACAAGGTTTTCCAAAATAAATCAACTCAAGTTATGGAAAAAAATGCCAACATGGCACTACCATATTTATTATTGAAGTCACAAAGTGCATTATTTTTTTAAACATGTCTCAAAACAGCAGCTTGGAATTTGGGACATGCTCTCCCTGAGAGAGCATGAGGAGGTTGAGGTGGGCGGGGTTGGGGTTAGCGGGGGGTGTATATTGTAGTGTTCCGGAAGAGTTAGTGCTGCAAGGGGTTCTGGGTATTTGTTCTGTTGTGTTTATGTTGTGTTACGGTGCGGATGTTCTCCCGAAATGTGTTTGTCATTCTTGTTTGGTGTGGGTTCACAGTGTGGCGCATACTTGTAACAGTGTTAAAGTTGTTTATACGGCCACCCTCCGTGTGACCTGTATGGCTGTTGACCAAGTATGCCTTGCATTCACTTGTGTGTGTGAAAAGCCGTAGATATTATGTGACTGGGCCGGCACGCGAAGGCAGTGCCTTTAAGGTTTATTGGCGCTCTGTACTTCTCCCTACGTCCGTGTACACAACGGCGTTTTAAAAAGTTATAAATCTTACCTTTTGAAACCGATACCGATAATTTCCGATATTACATTTTAAAGCATTAATCGGCCGATTGATATTTTACGCTAATGTGTTAATAATTTCACACATAAGTCGCTCCTGAGTATAAGTCGCAGCCCCGGCCAAACTATGAAAAAAACTGCGACTTATAGTCCGAAAAATACGGTACTCGATATATCGCGGGTTTGTCTCTGTGCGATATAGAAAATGACTATATGGTGATATTGGAGTATACATTCTCACGCAGTTGCTTTTAGCTGCGGGCATTATACTACACACACTCTTTCTTGTCACTCCTTCTCACAGAGACATAAAACAAGCGCACCTTCTTACATACGTCACATACGTATACGCCCTCGCGGAGCAGAGAGGTAGCGGCATGGTTAACGTTAGTTGTGGTGCGAGTGGTAATACGAGAACAAGAAGGTGCGAATCTGGTAACAAATGAAGGAAGAATTAATTCCCAAGAAAAACAGCAGTCTGGCGGTGGTTTGGCTTCAAGCGGGAATATGTCGAACAGACAACCGTAATATGTCAAGTGTGGGGCAAAAGTGTTGCAACAAAAAGTAGCATTACTGCTAATATGTAGCATCATTTGAAAAGAGTGCTTGTAACTCCGCATGTCAACATCTCCGTTCTGTGCCACACCCACAAAATGCAGAGGCAACTATTTCCACATCAACACCGTATGAAACAAATAGTCAAGAACAGAAGGAGATAACGTCCGCAGGAACCTACCACATAGCGAAGGACATACACTATTTGATTTCCTATTATTTTTATTTGACACTTATTGAAATATCTTGTGTGACATCATGCACAAAAGTGAACTTTATTTGTTTTAAACTATTGTAGTGGCGTTCTGTACAAAAAGTGCACTTTAATTTAGTGTTGTTTTGATATGTCATCTTAGTGACATCATGCACAAAAGTGCACTCATAGCTTGTTTTAAAATGTCTCCGACAATCTTGCACTTTCTGTTTTGGAAATGACATGAATGTTTGTGCCACTGCTTAATAACTCTTTAATAAATACACTTTTAGTTGTGATTTCCCTCTCTGCATGAAAGTTTAAAAGTAGCATATATTAATGCAGTATAAAGAAGAAAGTTTTAATGTAGACACATAGAATCATCATACTGCTGTGATTATATGCATCAAGTGTTCATTCAAGGCAAAATATGGAGATATATATAGTGTATCGTGACATGGCCTAAAAATATCGAGATATTAAAAAAAGGCCATATCGCCCAGCCTGAGTTCAGAGGAAGACATTCCATGTGCTCTTTGCATCGAATGTTCTGCAAACATTCCGTGAGGGGAGAAGTAAAAACATCACGCCTCAACACGTCAGTCGTTGTCAGCCACCCTGAAACGCCAGCATGCTACGACGGTGTTTTGAAAGCCTACAAAGAAGCTGACAAAAAGGTGTGCACAGAGGACACTTCAATTGACATTTAGATATACTAGATATAAATAAGTTATCACACTCGGAGGTTCATAGTTTTGTTTGTCACCATAGCAACCCATTAGTTTTCACCTGTCACGTCACGCACCTGTTTCACGTTTTGAGTCACGTACCTGTTTTCGTTAATCATGTCTGTAGTATTTAAGTTCATTGTTTTCAGTTTGTCTTTCTGGTGACATCCCCACATTTATGCTCTGCACATTTCTGACACTTTTTTCATGTCCATCGTTCACGCTGCTCCTTTTGTCCATGCCAAGTAAGTTTTGTTTATTAATGAAGCCAAAACCATGAAAAACCATGAAGCCAACCACCATGAAGCAAACCATGAAGCCAAACCACCGCCATGCTACGACGGTGTTTTGAAAGCCTACAAAGACGGCTAAAGAAGCTGACAAAAAGGTGTGCACAGAGGACACTTCAATTGACATTTAAATATACTAGATATAAATAAGTTATCACACTGCAAAAACTGACATCTAAGTAAGATGAAATATCTCAAATAAGGGTGATATTTGCTTATTTTCTGTCTGATAAGATACTTCTTCTCACTAAGCAGATTTTATGTTAGAGTGTTTTACTTGTTTTAAGTGTTTTGGTCCTAAATGATCTCAGTAAGATATTACAGCTTGTTGCTGAGATTTGATGACCTATTGTCATGTCTGTGTTATCATATTTCGTTTTAGTCATGTTTGGTTTTGTTTTTGGACTTTTTTGTGCACTTTTGTTTGTTTTGTCACCATAGCAGCCATTAGTATTCACCTGTCACGTCACGCACCTGTTTCACGTTTTGAGTCACGCACCTGTTTCACGTTTTGAGTCACGCACCTGTTTTCACTAATCATGTCTGTAGTATTTAAGTTCATTGTTTTCAGTTTGTCTTGCTGGCGACATCCTGCATTTATGCTCTTAAAAGTTAAAGTTAAAGTTAAAGTTAAAGTACCAATGATTGTCACACACACACTAGGTGTGGCAAAATTTGTCCTCTGCATTTGACCCATCCCCTTGTTCACCCCCTGGGAGGTGAGGGGAGCAGTGGGCAGCAGCAGTGCCGCGCCCGGGAATCATTTTTGGTGATTTAACCCCCAATTCCAACCCTTGATGCTGAGTGCCAAGCAGGGAGGTAATGGGTCCCATTTTTTTATAGTCTTTGGTATGACTATTTGTTTGAACTCACAACCTACCGATCTCAGGGCGGACACTCTAACCACTAGGCCACTCATACCCCTCTCACACTCTGTTAACCTCTGCGCACTTCATGCCATGTCCAAGTAAGTTTTCTTTATTCATGCCATAGTTTGCAAGTTTTGTTTCTTTGTTCACAGTTTCTGCCTATGTGCAAGTTTTGTTTTCACTAGCCTAGTTTTGTACCTCCGCCATTGTGCGCGCTTTTCGTTTGTTCTTTTTTTTTTATATATAGTGTTAAAATAAATCATGTGCTCCCCTTCACGCCACATCTGGTCCAAATCTTTTGCACCTCGGGAGAACAAACCACGCCATAGTTCTAGTCGTGACAGAGGTATGAAGAGCATAAATGCGGGATGTCGCCAGCAAGACAAACTGAAAACAATGAACTTAAATACTACAGACATGATTAGTGAAAACAGGTGCGTGACTCAAAACGTGAAACAGGTGTGTGACGTGACAGGTGAATACTAATGGTTGCTATGGTGACAAAACAAACAAAAGTGCACAAAAAGTACAAAAACAAACACAGACATGACACCTATATTGAGTAAAACATGCTTGAAACTAGAATATCAACTGTTGCAAAGCTGTGTCATCAACACTCACAAGTATAAAACTACTTTTTTAAAGTAATAATTTCTTAATTCAAGCATGAAAAAAAAAAATCATGATTTTGACACAATTGTGTCTCATAATTAAAACATAAATGGGCTTTGCTGTTTTATTTTCAATGAAACAATAGAAAATAGGTACTCATATAGTAGTACAGTTGGCACAGTAGAGTAAACTGACAGTTAATATTTAAACATTTGACATTTCAAACAATTTTGAACAGAAGTAGTTCATGCACATTTAGGTAAATTCTTCAAAATTACAATTAAAACATTTTTGACCGGGGGCCGGGCTGTATATATGCACACTAATTGACTGTAAGAGCACGCACTTGGTGCGATGATGTCATGTTATCCATTGAAAAATGCATTTTTAGACAATATGATTTGCCTGAGCGGCTAGGAGACCCCGAGAGTAACAAGCGGTTGCCTTGTTGCCTTTCCATTAAGAACAATAAATTAGTTTTTAGTATAAGTTTGCTGGTTTCAAGAAATGTAATGCCGAGCACATATCATTATGTCAAGATAATGGCACACTGCAAAAAGTCAGTGTTCAAAAACAAGAATTTTTTTTTACAAAAATTAGGGGTATTTTATTTGAACTAAGCAAAATTATCTGCCAATAGAGCAAGAAAATTTGGCTTGTCAAGACTTTCCAAAACAAGTCAAATTAGCTAACCTCAATGAACCCAAAAATACCTTAAAATAAGTATATTCTCACTAATAACAAGTGCACTACTATATGAGTACGTATTTTCTCTTGTTTAATTGAAAATAAAACAGCAAAGTCCATTTGGCTGTCATCTGTTTTAATTACAATTGTGTCAAAGTCATACTTGCCAACCTTGAGACCTCCGATTTCGGGAGGTGGGGGGGTGGGGGCGTGGTCAGGGGTGGAACAGGGGCGTGGTTGAGGGCGGGAGCGTGGTTAAGAGGGGAGGAGTATATTGACAGCTAGAATTTACCAAGTCAAGTATTTCATACATATATATATATATATACATATATATATATATATATATATATATATATATACATATATATATATATATATATATATATATATATATATATATACATCCTGAAAATATGCAAACAAAACTGTGTTTAGATAATTGATACTTCAAACTTGCATAAATAAATATTAAGGAATATAACATAACTTGGCTTCTGAGAGCTTCAAAATGTAATGAATAAAATGCTAAAGTTGTTGATAAACAAGCAATTATTTTAATAATTAAATATGGTCACTTTAAATGAATTATTATGATAATTTGAAATTAATTATTTCAAATATGTTTATTTTAATGTATAATTCTATGGCTGGACCTAATAAGGAGTCAGAAAAAATACAAATTAAAAATACAATTAATTTTGATGTTTTTAGCAAAATATATTTTTTTAAATTAATAAATATATTTATTTTTAGGTAAGATAAACATAATAATACAATTTATCTCTAGTCTGGATGATTTAGTTCTTGTCACCCTGTTGTCCGCCCGTCATAAAGAAAAGGCTGTCCTCACTCAGGTCCGCATGGAGCTGGAGGGGGCGTGGCCTCCAGCTCCGGCTGAAAATCGGGAGATTTTCGGGAGAATATTTGTCCCGGGAGGTTTTCGGGAGAGGCGCTGAATTTCGGGAGTCTCCCGGAAAATTCGGGAGTGTTGGCAAGTATGGTCAAAGTCATGATTTTTTTTTGTTTTTTTCATGCTTGAAATAAGAAATGATGACTTTAAAAAAGTAGTTTTATACTTGTGAGTGTTGATGACACAGCTTTGCAACAGTTGATATTCTAGTTTCAAGCATGTTTTACTCAATATAGGTCATCAAATCTCAGCAACAAGCTGTAATATCTTACTGAGATCATTTAGGACCTAAACCCTTAAAACAAGTAAAACACTCTAACATAAAATCTGCTTAGTGAGAAGAATGATCTTATCAGACAGAAAATAAACAAATATCACCCTTATTTGAGATATTTCATCTTACTTAGATTGCAGTTTCTGCAGTGAAAAGTATTCATCCAAAAAAGTGTTTATATATTTACTTGCATGACAAAATATGTTACTGTCCTATTTCTGCATGGAGCGTTTAGGGAGCCACTTTTCCAGAATATTCTTATTTTGTATATTCCGGACAACCAGTGTCCTCTACAATAGACATGTATTTTGTCAAAGTTACAGAGGTTTTTTTTTTTAGCGAAAAAGCTAGTCAAAGATCATCTATATGACAGCACTCTCGTGTTTTTAAGAATCTGCGGCAAAAATGTGAGTCTCTGACATATTTGTTTTTTTTGGTACTGAACCCGCCAGCTGAATAGCCCACGTAATGAAATAGAGTGGACCTAAAATGGAACCTTGAGGAACACCACTAGTATAACTAAATAAGTTGAACAAAGGACTACACTGCAAAAAGTCAGTGTTCAAAAACAAGAAAAAAAAATACAAAAATGAGGGGTATTTTATTTGAACTAAACAAAATTATCTGCCAATAGAACAAGAAAATTTGGCTTGTCAAGACTTTCCAAAACAAGTCAAATTAGCTAACCTCAATGAACCCAAAAATACCTTAAAATAAGTATATTCTCACTAATAACAAGTGCACTTTTCTTGGTAGAAAAAAAAAAAAGACCTTTTTGCTCAATATGTTGAAAAATATTCTTAAATGAAGTAAATGCTAGTGCCATTATCTTGACATAATGATATGCGCTCGGCATCATGATTATTATTTTTTTTGTTCATGCTTGAAATAAGAAATGATTACTTTAAAAAAGTAGTTTTATACTTGTGAGTGTTGATGACACAGCTTTGCAACAGTTGATATTCTAGTTTCAAGCATGTTTTACTCAATATAGGTCATCAAATCTCAGCAACAAGCTGTAATATCTTACTGAGATCATTTAGGAGAAAAACCCTTAAAACAAGTAAAACACTCTAACATAAAATCTGCTTAGTGAGAAGAATTATCTTATCAGACAGAAAATAAGCAAATATCACCCTTATTTGAGATATTTCATCTTACCGTATTTTCCGCACTATTAGCCGCACCTAAAAACCACAAAATTACTCAAAAGCTGACAGTGCGGCTTATAACTCGGTGCACTTTATATATGGATTAATATTAAGATTCATTTTCATAAAGTTTCGGTCTCACAACTACGGTAAACAGCCGCCATCTTTTTACCCCGTAGAAGAGGAAGTGCTTCTTCTTCTACGCAAGCAACCGCCAAGGTAAGCACCCGCCCCCATAGAAGAGGAAGCGCTTCTTCTTCTACTGTAAGCAACCACCCGCCCCCGTAGAAGAAGAAGAAGCGCGCGGATATTACGTTTCATTTCCTTTGTGTGTTTACATCTGTAAAGACCACAAAATGGCTCCTACTAAGCGACAGGTTTCCGGTTCATGAAAAGACGCAATCTCTCCATCCGCACACGGACTACTATTTCACAGCAACTGCCTAAAGACTTTCAAGAAAAGCTGGCTACTTTCCGTGCATATTGTAAAAACAAGATAGCTGAAAAAAAGATCTGGCCAGAGAACATTATCAACATGGACGAGGTTCCACTGACTTTTGATATTCCTGTGAACCGCACTGTGGATACAACGGGAGCACGTACGGTGAATATTCGCACCACAGGGAATGAGAAGTCATCCTTCACTGTGGTTCTAGCTTGCCATGCTAATGGCCAGAAACTTCCACCCATGGTGATATTCAAAAGGAAGACCTTGCCAAAAGAGACCTTTCCAGCCGGCGTCATCATAAAAGCTAACTCGAAGGGATGGATGGATGAAGAAAAGATGAGCGAGTGGTTAAGGTAAGTTTACGCGAAGAGGCCGGGTGGCTTTTTTCACGCAGCTCCGTCCATGTTGATATACGACTCCATGCGCGCCCACATCACGCTGGTTTTTAATATATTATTAAAGTTTGACTGACCTATCTGACTGTTTTTTTGACATTCCTTTAGCGCAGTTAGATGCGGCTTATAACACGGGGCGGCTTATAGGTGGACAAAGTTTTGAAATATGCCGTTCATTGAAGGCGCGGCTTATAACCCAGGGCGCCTTATGGTGCGGAAAATACGGTACATAGATTTCACTTTTTGCAGTGCACTATATATATTTTTCTACTTATTGAGCAAAAAGGTGTCTTTTTTTCCTACCAAGAAAAGTGCACTTGTTATTAGTGAGAATATACTTATTTTAAGGTATTTTTGGGTTCATTGAGGTTAGCTAATTTTACTTGTTTTGGAAAGTCTTGACAAGCCACATTTTCTTGTTCTATTGGCAGATAATTTTGCTTAGTTCAAATAAAATACCCCTCATTTTAGTATTTTTTTTGTCTTGTTTTTGAACACTGACTTTTTGCAGCGCAGTTGTCGCTTGTGGAAAGCTGGACGTTATCTGTGTGGACTTGCATGTTGACATGTAGTGTATTTACCGCAGACACAAGACAATGTGTCCATTGTTGAAATATTTGTCTGCTTTCAAACAAAAAACATCTGTCTTTGCTTCAGACGCTCAATGAAGCGTTCACCTTCGCCAGGCGCTTGTTTGTGTTGGCCGCCTGCCATGACGCTCCAGGCAGGTAAAGCACGGGCGGCCTGCTTGCCTCAGCTCGTGTGCTAACAGCAAAAAAAAAAAAAAAAAAAAAAAAAAAAAAAAAAAAAAAAAAAAAAAAGCTCATCTTGTTTTGCTTTGTCGCATTTTTTTTCTTATTCATCGCTCTGCCCTCTCGAAATGATGACGGAAGGCAGCCAGAAATGTCAGCATGCTTATGTTGATCAATTGTCACCATCAAGGAGTCCACACAGAAATCAAAAAATACCACAGCACAGAAAACAACTGTGAAGTGAATTATATTTATATAGCGCTTTTCTCTAGTGACTTACATAGCTTTTTACATAGTGACACCCAATATCTAAGTCACATTTAAACCAGTGTGGGTGGCACTGGGAGCAGGTGGGTAAAGTGTCTTGCCCAAGGACACAACGGCAGTGACTAGGATGGCGGAAGCGGGAATCGAACCTGGAACCCTCAAGTTGCTAACACGGCCACTCTACCAACCAATCTATACCGCCCCAACTGTGGGGGAATCTCATCCCAATGGAAATAGCAGTCCAGTCTTAAAAACAGAGAGCTCCTGTCATAGAGAGCAGTGTTTTTCAACCACCGTGCCGCGGCGTGAGATATTGTCTGGCGTGCCGTGGGACATTATGCAATTTCACCGAATTGGGTTAAAAATATTTTTTTGCAAACCAGTAATTATAATCCGCAAATGATGTGTTGTTGTTGAGTGTTGGTACTGTAACCGTGTAATACTCTTCCATATCAGTAGGTGGCAGCAGGTAGTTAATTGCTTTGTAGATGTCGGGAACAGTGGGAGGCAGGGTGCAGGTAAAAAGGTGTCTAAAGCGTAAACCAAAAATAAACAAAAGGTGAGTGCCCCTAAGAAAAGGCATTGAAGCTTAGGGAAGGCTATGCAAAAACGAAGCTAAAACTGAACTGGCTGTAAAGTCAACAAAAACAGAATGCTGGACGACAGCAAAGACTTTCTGTGGAGCAAAGACGGCGTCCACAAAGTACATCCGAACATGACATGACAATCGACAAAGTCTTGACAAGCCAAATTTTCTTGTTCTATTGGCAGATGATTTTGCTTAGTTCAAATAAAATACCCCTCATTTTTGTATTTTTTTTTCTTGTTTTTGCACACTGACTTTTTGCAGTGTAGTCCTTTGTTCAACTTATTTAGTTATACTAGTGGTGTTCCTCAAGGTTCCATTTTAAGTCCACTCTATTTTATTACGTGGGCTATTCAGCTGGCGGGTTCAGTTACAAAAAAAACAAACATGTCAGAGACTCACATCTTTGCCGCAGATTCTTAAAAACACGAGAGTGCTGTCATATAGATGATCTTTGACTAGCTTTTTCGCAAAAAAAACCCCTCTGTAACTTTGACAAAATACATGTCTACTGTAGAGGCAAATGATGTGTTGTTGTTGAGTGTTGGTACTGTAACCGTGTAATACTCTTCCATATCAGTAGGTGGCAGCAGGTAGCTAATTGCTTTGTAGATGTCGGGAACAGTGGGAGGCAGGGTGCAGGTAAAAAGGTATCTAACGCGTAAACCAAAAATAAACAAAAGGTGAGTGCCCCTAAGAAAAGGCATTGAAGCTTAGGGAAGGCTATGCAAAAACGAAGCTAAAACTGAACTTGCTGTAAAGTAAACAAAAACAGAATGCTGGACGACAGCAAAGACTTACTGTGGAGCAAAGACGGTGTCCCCAAAGTACATCCAAACATGACATGACAATCGACAAAGTCTTGACAAGCCAAATTTTCTTGTTCTATTGGCAGATAATTTTGCTTAGTTCAAATAAAATACACCTCATTTTTGTATTTTTTTTTCTTGTTTTTGCACACTGACTTTTTGCAGTGTAGTCCTTTGTTCAACTTATTTAGTTATACTAGTGGTGTTCCTCAAGGTTCCATTTTAAGTCCACTCTATTTTATTACGTGGGCTATTCAGCTGGCGGGTTCAGTTACAAAAAAAACAAACATGTCAGAGACTCACATCTTTGCCGCAGATTCTTAAAAACACGAGAGTGCTGTCGTATAGATGATCTTTGACTAGCTTTTTCGCCAAAAAAACCCCTCTGTAACTTTGACAAAATACATGTCTACTGTAGAGGCAAATGATGTGTTGTTGTTGAGTGTTGGTACTGTAACCGTGTAATACTCTTCCATATCAGTAGGTGGCAGCAGGTAGTTAATTACTTTGTAGATGTCGGGAACAGTGGGAGGCAGGGTGCAGGTAAAAAGGTGTCTAACGCGTAAACCAAAAATAAACAAAAGGTGAGTGCCCCTAAGAAAAGGCATTGAAGCTTAGGGAAGGCTATGCAAAAACGAAGCTAAAACTGAACTGGCTGTAAAGTAAACAAAAACAGAATGCTGGACGACAGCAAAGACTTACTGTGGAGCAAAGACGGCGTCCACAAAGTACATCCAAACATGACATGACAATCGACAAAGTCTTGACAAGCCAAATTTTCTTGTTCTATTGGCAGATAATTTTGCTTAGTTCAAATAAAATACCCCTCATTTTTGTATTTTTTTTTCTTGTTTTTGCACACTGACTTTTTGCAGTGTAGTCCTTTGTTCAACTTATTTAGTTATACTAGTGGTGTTCCTCAAGGTTCCATTTTAAGTCCACTCTATTTTATTACGTGAGCTATTCAGCTGGCGGGTTCAGTTACAAAAAAAACAAACATGTCAGAGACTCACATCTTTGCCGCAGATTCTTAAAAACACGAGAGTGCTGTCATATAGATGATCTTTGACTAGCTTTTTCGCAAAAAAAACCCCTCTGTAACTTTGACAAAATACATGTCTACTGTAGAGGCAAATGATGTGTTGTTGTTGAGTGTTGGTACTGTAACCGTGTAATACTCTTCCATATCAGTAGGTGGCAGCAGGTAGCTAATTGCTTTGTAGATGTCGGGAACAGTGGGAGGCAGGGTGCAGGTAAAAAGGTATCTAACGCGTAAACCAAAAATAAACAAAAGGTGAGTGCCCCTAAGAAAAGGCATTGAAGCTTAGGGAAGGCTATGCAAAAACGAAGCTAAAACTGAACTTGCTGTAAAGTAAACAAAAACAGAATGCTGGACGACAGCAAAGACTTACTGTGGAGCGAAGACGGCGTCCACAAAGTACATCCGAACATGACATGACAATCGACAATGTCCCCACAAAGAAGGATGAAAACAACTGAAATATTCTTAAATGCTAAAACAAAGTAGATGCGGGAAATATCGCTCAAAGGAAGACATGAAACTGCTACAGGAAAATACCAAAAAAAAGAGAAAAAGCTACCAAAATAGGAGCGCAAGACAAGAACTAAACTAACTCTACACAGGAAAACACCAAAAAAGTCCAAATAAGTCAGGGTGTGATGTGACAGGTGGTGACAGTACACCTACTTTGAGACAAGAGCTATAGTGATGCATGCTTGGTTATGCTTTAAAGTCATATCCAACAATTGCGACAACGACTTTTTACTGTCAACTGAATTTAGTTTTTTAATGTTTTCTGCCGGTGGTGTGCCTCGAGATTTTTTCAATGAAAAAAAGGTGCCTTGGCTCAGAAAAGGTTGAAAAACACTGATATAGAGGATCTTTGACTCACATTGTTCTATTAGATCTTTTAAAACAGCAAAGAGCTCGGATGACATAGAGCAGGGGTGTCAAACTCATTTTAGATGGGGGGGGCACATGGAGAAAAATCTACTCCCAAGTGGGCCGGACTGGTAAAATCACGGCACGATAACTTAAAAATAAAGACAACTTCAGATTATTTTCTTTGTTTCAAAATAGAACGAATCATAATGTTTTGGTTTTTTTACACTTAAGTGTTGCGGTTTATAGTATTCTACCTTTATTTGTCATTATTTATACTTTCTGAATAAATGATGTGATAATGTTCATCAGTCAACTCATTGGTGTTAATTTTCAATCTATAAACATACAAAAATAATATCAAAATCAAATTACAGGATGTTATTTTTGTAGTTTGATCATTTTCCTCAACTGGTGCACTAACATCATGTAGTTTATTTATTTTTTTTTTTTTTTTACATATGTAGCATCATCTATAAAGATACAAATAATTGCTATTGTGACATCTAGTGGACACATTCAGAACAGCAGTTTATTTCTGTCAGGTTCAAACACTGATGACATCTATTAAACAAGACAAGAGGCAAGTAATTAAACAGAGACAGAATTCAATTTGGACTCAATATATTGAGGAGAGTTGCCCTTACACTGTACCCTTGTGCAGTATCTCAGCACGCTCTGCCAAAAGATTGCATGCCTCCTCCTTTTATTTTGGACCCTTTGTTTCCAAAGGACAAAGGTCGCAAAAAGTTCACAGAAAAGGTTGTAAACAATTCACAGGAAAGGTCAGTTCAAAAAGAGTTCGTAAAATAGTTCAAAAAGAGTTCGTCTGGAAATTGGGCAGATCCTGCCATCTGTCCGCTTTGAAATCCTTGGGTTAGAACAATATCTTTCTGTTGATTACCATACATGAGAGAAAACAGAAAACCCTTCATGTGGCTCTCCCCCTTACACAGTGGAGTTTTACGAGTATTCTTCTTGGTAGGTTTCAAAGACAGCTTTTGTCTTCTTGCCTGGAACTCATTTCAACACAAAGTTTTTTGTGATAACTTACAATTATTCTAACACATTCATTCAAAAACACACCGATGACGGGTACTGGCATGCAAGGCCCTAACCACGACCCATCAGGAGCAAGGGTGAAGTGTCTCGCTCAAGGACACGACGGGCGTGACGAGGTCGGTAGAAGGTGGGGATTAGACAGGAACCCCTCAGGTTGCTGGCACGGCCACTCTACCAACCGCGCCACGCCATCCCCCTCCAGGTGGCCTCCAGAACTACAGAATATTTCTGAACCAGAGCATCAACATCAACATGTGACCTCAAAGAATCTCCACGAGACAAACTCCAGGATGTCTTCCCAGAATCAATCAATAAATCAATGTTTATTTATATAACCCTAAATCACGAGTGTCTCAAAGGGTTGCACAAGCCACAACGACATCCTCGGTTCAGATCCCACATCAGGGCAAGGAAAAACTCAACCCAGTGGGATGACAATGAGAAACATTGGAGAGGACCGCAGATGTGGGTGACCCCCCCTCTCTAGGGAGACCGGTGCAATGGACATCAAGTGGGTCTAGCATAATATTGTGAAAGTTCAGTCCATAGTGGATCTAACATAATAGTGAGAGTCCAGTCCATAGTGGATCTAACATAATAGTGAGAGTCCAGTCCATAGTGGATCTAACATAATAGTGTGAGAGTCCAGTCCATAGTGGATCTAACATAACAGTGAGAGTTCAGTCCATAGTGGATCTAACATAAAGTGAGAGTCCAGTCCATAGTAGATCTAACATAATAGCGAGAGTCCAGTCCATAGTGGATCTAACATAATAGCGAGAGTCCAGTCCATAGTGGATCTAACATAATAGTGTGAGTCCAGTCAATAGGGGATCTAACATAATAGTGAGAGAGTCCAGTCCATAGTGGATCTAACATAATAGTGAGAGTCCAGTCCATGGTGGATCTAACATAATATTGTGAGAGTCCAGTCCAGAGTGGATATAACATAATAGTGAGAGTCCAGTCCATAGTGGATCTAACATAATAGTGAGAGTTCAGTCCATAGTGGATCTAACATAATAGTGTCAGAGTCCAGTCCATAGGGGATCTAACATAATAGTGAGAGAGTCCAGTCCATAGTGAATCTAACATAATAGTGAGAGTCCAGTCCATAGTGGATCTAACATAATATTGTGAGAGTCCAGTCCATAGCGGATCTAACATAATATTGTAAGAGTACAGTCCATAGTGGATCTAACATAATAGCGAGAGTCCAGTCCATAGTGGATCAAACATAATAGTGAGAGTTCAGTCCATAGTGGATCTAACAAAATAGTGTGAGAGTCCAGTCCATATTGGATCTAGCATAATAGTGTGAGAGTCCAGTCCATAGTGGATCTAACATAATAGCGAGAGTCCAGTCCATAGTGGATCTAACATAATAGTGTGAGTCCAGTCAATAGGGGATCTAACATAATAGTGAGAGAGTCCAGTCCATAGTGGATCTAACATAATAGTGAGAGTCCAGTCCATGGTGGATCTAACATAATATTGTGAGAGTCCAGTCCAGAGTGGATATAACATAATAGTGAGAGTCCAGTCCATAGTGGATCTAACATAATAGTGAGAGTTCAGTCCATAGTGGATCTAACATAATAGTGTCAGAGTCCAGTCCATAGGGGATCTAACATAATAGTGAGAGAGTCCAGTCCATAGTGAATCTAACATAATAGTGAGAGTCCAGTCCATAGTGGATCTAACATAATATTGTGAGAGTCCAGTCCATAGCGGATCTAACATAATATTGTAAGAGTACAGTCCATAGTGGATCTAACATAATAGCGAGAGTCCAGTCCATAGTGGATCAAACATAATAGTGAGAGTTCAGTCCATAGTGGATCTAACAAAATAGTGTGAGAGTCCAGTCCATATTGGATCTAGCATAATAGTGTGAGAGTCCAGTCCATAGTGGATCTAACATAATAGCGAGAGTCCAGTCCATAGTGGATCTAACATAATAGTGAGAGTCCAGTCCATAGTGGATCTAACATAATAGTGAGAGTCCAGTCCATAGTGGATCTAACATAATAGTGAGAGTCCAGTCCATAGTGGATCTAACATAATAGTGTGAGAGTCCAGTCCATAGTGGATCTAACATAACAGTGAGAGTTCAGTCCATAGTGGATCTAACATAAAGTGAGAGTCCAGTCCATAGTAGATCTAACATAATAGCGAGAGTCCAGTCCATAGTGGATCTAACTTAATAGCGAGAGTCCAGTCCATAGTGGATCTAACATAATAGCGAGAGTCCAGTCCATAGTGGATCTAACATAATAGTGTGAGTCCAGTCCATAGGGGAACTAACATAATAGTGAGAGAGTCCAGTCCATAGTGGATCTAACATAATAGTGAGAGTCCAGTCCATAGTGGATCTAACATAATAGTGAGAGTCCAGTCCATAGTGGATCTAACATAATAGTGTGAGAGTCCAGTCCATAGTGGATCCAACATAATAGTGAGAGTCCAGTCCATAGTGGATCTAACACAATAGTGAGAGTCCAGTCCATAGTGGATCTAACATAATAGCGAGAGTCCAGTCCATAGTGGTTCCAACTTAATAGCGAGTGTCCAGTCCATAGTGGATCTAACATAATAGTGTGAGTCCAGTCCATAGGGGATCTAACATAATAATGAGAGAGTCCAGTCCATAGTGGATCTAACATAATAGTGAGAGTCCAGTCCATAGTGGATCTAACACAATAGTGAGAGTCCAGTCCATAGTGGATCCAACATAATAGTGAGAGTCCAGTCCATAGTGGGGCCAGCTGGAGACCAGAGACCAGGAGACTTACCAGAGCCCACAATGTCTTCCATACCAAGCCCCTAATGTCATCTGACGCGTGTGCACCTCATGCCACGCAAGTGCTGCCAAACACGATCCCTAACGATGCAACAGGACTAGGAGGAGAGCGAGGGGAAGATTTCATTGCGCAGCAGGAAAAAATCCCTTTGGGAAGATTACGCAAGCTTCAGCCGATGATATCATCAAATCAGCGTGGACGGAACAGCGAGCGAAGGAGTGGGCGCGAAGAGAGATGGGATGGGAAGGCTGCGTTGGAACCAGAGAGGGGGGGGGGGATCTACAGTAAGTCCAGCGTAATGGCAAAGGATGACCCTAATCCTCCCACTGGCCAGCTCTCGGGCTGTTTTTGTTCCCCCTTCTATAATGAAACAAACCCCTGCAGTGACTAGCATCCACATGACAACATTACAATCAATTAGGGAGGAAATGCATGCTCACTACCCACTGATACGGAAGGCTGAGCAGAGGAGGTGTCCAACCTCTGTCCACATAAATAACGTACATTAACGCTGCCGATGAGGAGGCGAGGCAGGGGGAGGTCACGCTCGCCCTGCAGACGTGAGGGGGAGAGCCCCATATGTGGGAAACACTCTCCATGCTGTTTGATAATGTGGAAACTCTTCCACTGCTTACCATTTCAACTTAAAAGCTCCTATATCATCATTTTGTATGCTCATTTTAAAAGGGGTTAGAGGTGTTAGCCTTCATGCTGCCATGTTGACAGTTTGAAAGTAAATGAGGTGGGTGTCTCCGAGAAGCTCTATTGTGGGCTTTATCTACTTTTTTTAACGTATATACACCCTCGTGTATTGGGCCTGACTGTGGTAAATGTCGGTGTCCGTTTATGGACAGAATTTCTAGGCGCAGTCAAGGCGTTGAGGGGATCTGGTTTGGTGGCTGCAGGATTATCCATCCATCCATCCATCTTCTTCCGCTTATCCAAGGTCGGGTCGCGGGGGCAGCAGCCTAAGCAGGGAAGCCCAGACTTCCCTCTCCCCAGCCACTTCGTCCAGCTCTTCCTGTGGGACCCCGAGGCGTTCCCAGGCCAGCCGGGAGACATAGTCTTCCCAACGTGTCCTGTGTCTTCCCTGTGGCCTCCTACCGGTCGGATGTGCCCTAAACACCTCCCTAGGGAGGCGTTTGGGTGGCATCCTGACCAGATGCCCGAACCACCTCATCTGGCTCCTCTCGATGTGGAGGAGCAGCGGCTTTACTTTGAGCTCCTCCCGGATGGCAGAGCTTCTCACCCTATCTCTAAGGGAGAGCCCCGCCACCCGGCGGAGGAAACTCATTTCGGCCGCTTGTACCCGTGATCTTGTCCTTTCGGTCATGACCCAAAGCTCATGACCATAGGTGAGGATGGGAACGTAGATCGACCGGTAAATTGAGAGCTTTGCCTTCCGGCTCAGCTCCTTCTTCACCACAACGGATCGATACAGCGTCCGCATTACTGAAGACGCCGCACCGATCCGCCTGTCGATCTCACGATCCACTCTTCCCCCACTCGTGAACAAGACTCCGAGGTACTTGAACTCCTCCACTTGGGGAAGGGTCTCCTCCCCAACCCGGAGATGGCACTCCACCCTTTTCCGGGCGAGAACCATGGACTCATGACCATAGGTGAGGATGGGAACGTAGATCGACCGGTAAATTGAGAGCTTTGCCTTCCGGCTCAGCTCCTTCTTCACCACAACGAATCGATACAGCGTCCGCATTACTGAATACGCCGCACCAATCCGCCTGTCGATCTCACGATCCACTCTTCCCCCACTCGTGAACAAGACTTCGAGGTACTTGAACTCCTCCACTTGGGGAAGGGTCTCCTCCCCAACCCGGAGATGGCACTCCACCCTTTTCCGGGCGAGAACCATGGACTCATGACCATAGGTGAGGATGGCAACGTAGATCGACCGGTAAATCGAGAGCTTTGCTTTCCGGCTCAGCTCCTTCTTCACCACAACGGATCGATACAGCGTCCGCATTACTGAAGACGCCGCACCGATCCGCCTGTCGATCTCACGATCCACTCTTCCCCCACTCGTGAACAAGACTCCGAGGTACTTGAACTCCTCCACTCGGGGAAGGGTCGCCTCCCCAACCCGGAGATGGCACTCCACCCTTTTCCGGGCGAGAACCATGGACTCATGACCATAGGTGAGGATGGGAACGTAGATCGACCGGTAAATTGAGAGCTTTGCCTTCCGGCTCAACTCCTTCTTCACCACAACGGATCGATACAGCGTCCGCATTACTGAAGACGCCGCACCCATCCGCCTGTCAATCTCACGATCCACTCGTCCCTCACTCGTGAACAAGACTCCGAGGTACTTGAACTCCTCCACTTGGGGAAGGGTCTCCTCCCCAACCCGGAGATGGCACTCCACCCTTTTCCGGGCGAGAACCATGGACTCATGGCCATAGGTGAGGATGGCAACGTAGATCGACCGGTAAATCGAGAGCTTTGCTTTCCGGCTCAGCTCCTTCTTCACCACAACGGATCGATACAGCGTCCGCATTACTGAAGACGCCGCACCGATCCGCCTGTCGATCTCACCATCCACTCTTCCCTCACTCGTGAACAAGACTCCGAGGTACTTGAACTCCTCCACTTGGGGCAAGATCTCCTCCCCAACCCGGAGATGGCACTCCACCCTTTTCCGGGCGAGAACCATGGACTCGGACTTGGAGGTGCTGATTCTCATCCCAGTCGCTTCACACTCGGCTGCGAACTGATCCAGTGAGAGCTGAAGATCCTGGCCAGATGAAGCCATCAGGACCACATCATCTGCAAAAAGCAGAGACCTAATCCTGCAGCCACCAAACCAGATCCCCTCAACGCCTTGACTGCGCCTAGAAATTCTGTCCATAAAAGTTATGAACAGAATCGGTGACAAAGGGCAGCGTTGGCGGAGTCCAACCCTCACTGGAAACGTGTCCGACTTACTGCCGGCAATGCGGACCAAGCTCTGGCACTGAGCATACAGGGAGCGGACTGCCACAATCAGACAGTCCGATACCCCATACTCTCTGAGCACTCCCCACAGGACTTCCCGAGGGACACGGTCGAATGCCTTCTCCAAGTCCACAAAGCACATGTAGACTGGTTGGGCAAACTCCCATGCACCCTCAAGGACCCTGCCGAGAGTATAGAGCTGATCCACAGTTCCACGACCAGGATGAAAACCACACTGTTCCTCCTGAATCCGAGGTTCGACTATCCGGCGTAGCCTCCTCTCTGCAGGATTTGGTCTCTGCTTTTTGCAGATGATGTGGTCCTGATGGCTTCATCTGGCCAGGATCTTCAGCTCTCACTGGATCGGTTCGCAGCCGAGTGTGAAGCGACTGGGATGGGAATCAGCACCTCCAAGTCCGAGTCCATGGTTCTCTCCCGGAAAAGGGTGGAGTGCCATCCTCATGTTGAGGAGGAGATCTTGCCCCAAGTGGAGGAGTTCAAGTACCTCGGAGTCTTGTTCACGAGTGAGGGAAGAGTGGATCGTGAGATCGACAGGCAGATCGGTGCGGCGTCTTCAGTAATGCGGACGCTGTATCGATCCGTTGTGGTGAAGAAGGAGCTGAGCCGGAAGGCAAAGCTCTCGATTTACCGGTCGATCTGCGTTACCATCCTCACCTATGGTCATGAGCTTTGGGTTATGACCGAAAGGACAAGATCACGGGTACAAGCGGCCGAAATGCGTTTCCTCCGCCGGGCGCATTATGAAGCCTAAAATACGACAGCGGAGACCCCCGGACTGTTGAACGACTGAAGCTGTACATAAAACAAGAATGGGAAAGAATTCCACCTGAGAAGCTTCAACAATTAGTTTCCTCAGTTCCCAAACGTTTACTGAGTGTTGTTAAAAGGAAAGGCCATGTAACACAGTGGTGAACATGCCCTTTCCCAACTACTTTGGCACGTGTTGCAGCCATGAAAGTCTAAGTTAATTATTATATGCAAAAAAAAAATTAAGTTTATGAGTTTGAACTTTAAATATGTTGTCTTTGTAGTGTATTCAATTGAATATGGGTTGAAAAGGATTTGCAAATCTCCATTCTGGAGAAATCACTGCACGTAAGCAGCTAAGCCCGTGACCTTTGATCCCCCAGGCTGTACTGCATCAACAAGCGACATCAGTGTGTAAAGGATATCACCACATGGGCTCAGGAACACTTCGGAAACCCACTGTCAGTAACTACAGTTGGTCGCTACATCTGTAAGTGCAAGTTAAAACTCTCCTATGCAAGGCGAAAATCAACAACACCCAGAAACGCTGTCGGCTTTGCTGGGCCTGAGCTCATTGATACAAAGTGGAAAAGTGTTCTGTGGTCTGACGAGTCCACATTTCAAATTGTTTTTGGAAACTGTGGACGTCCTTATGAGGAAAAGAACCATCCGACCTACCCATCTCAGGGCGGACACTCTAACCACTAGGCCACTCTGTAGGGTTGTGTGTTCAAACCCCGGCCGAGTCATACCAAAGACTTTAAAAATGGGAGCCATTACCTCCCTGCTTGGCACTCAGCATCAAGGGTTGGAATTGGGGGTTAAAATCACCAAAAATGATTCCCGGGCGCGGCCACCGCTGCTGCTCACTGCTCCCCTCAACTCCCAGGGGGTCAAATGCAGAGGATAATCTCACCACACCTAGTGTGTGTGTGACTATCATTGGTACTTTAACTTTAACTTCAAGATGTGCAGCCTTTTTTTGTTTGTTTTTAAATATACAAAGCTGTCTTCTGTGAGGCACACACATGTGTTATTTAGACCAAGGTTTTAGTTTTTACTTCAGAAGCTATTCTCTCGAAAATGGAGCAGAAGTCAATCAAATGTGGTGTCTACAAAAAGTCTAATGCTGCTTACACGAGCAAATGTTTGCGGAACATGGAGAATATAAACATTTTGCTGTGGGATACATGGGAATAAAAGCAGCAGAAAGGAGTGGGAGTTTTTTTTTTTTTTTTCCCCAGAGGAAAGCGAAGAGGTCACAACCTTACCTTCAAACACGGTCAGCTTGGCGCTGGTGTTGATCTCGCCCGCGCTGTTGGCGGCCGTGCACTCGTAGATGGCCTCGTCTCTGTGCGTGCGCAGGGGCTGGATGCGCAGCACCGATCCCGAGCCGTCGTCAAACTCAATCACCTGGGAGGAGAAGCAAAAGGTTAAACGGGGGTTATTTTTCTTTCTTTTTTTTTCTCGTAAAATGTCACTTTATTGCATTCGACCAGTGTTTTTCAAACTTTTTTTGAGCCAAGGCACATTTTCTGCGGTGAAAAAAATGCAGAAACCTTTAAAAAACGAGTAAAAAGTCGTTGGATATGACTTTAAAGCATAACCAAGCATGCATCAATATAGCTCTTGTCTCAAAGTAGGTGTACTGTCACATCACGCCGTGACTTATTTAGAGTTGTTTGTTGTTTTCCTGTGTGTCGTGTTTTAGTTCTTGACTTGCGCTCCTATTTTGGTGGCATTTTCTCTTTTTTTCGGTATTTTCCTGTAGCAGTTTCATATCTTCCTTTGAGCGATACTTCCCGCATCTTCAAACCCCGTTTCCATATGAGTTGGGAAATTGTGTTAGATGTAAATATAAACAAAATACAATGATTTGCAAATCCTTTTCAACCCATATTCAATTGAATGCACTACAAAGACAACATATTTGATGTTCAAATAATAATTAACTTAGAATTTCATGGCTGCAACACGTGCCAAAGTAGTTGGGAAAGGGCATGTTCACCACTGTGTTACATGGTCTTTCCTTTTAACAACACTCAATAAACGTTTGGGAACTGAGGAGACACATTTTTGAAGCTTCTCAGGTGGAAATATTTCCCATTCTTGCTTGATGTACAGCTTAAGTTGTTCAACAGTCCGGGGGTCTCCGTTGTGCTATTTTAGGCTTCTTAATGCGCCACACATTTTCAATGGGCAGGCCAGTGTAGTACCTGCACTCTTTTACTATGAAGCCACGTTGATGTAACACGTGGCTTGGCATTGTCTTGCTGAAATAAGCAGGGGCGTCCATGGTAACGTTGCTTGGATGGCAACATATGTCGCTCCAAAACCTGTATGTACCTTTCAGCATTAATGGCGCCTTCACAGATGTGTAAGTTACCCATGTCTTGGGCACTAATACACCCCCGTACCATCACAGATGCTGGCTTTTCAACTTTGCGCCTATAACAATACGGATGGTTCTTTTCCTCTTTGGTCCGGAGGACACGACGTCCACAGTTTCCAAAAACAATTTGAAATGTGGACTCGTCAGACCACAGAACACTTTTCCACTTTGTATCAGTCCATCTTAGATGAGCTCAGGCTCAGTGAAGCCGACGGTGTTTCTGGGTGTTGTTGATAAACGGTTTTCGCCTTGCATCGGAGAATTTTAACTTGCACTTACATATGTAGCGACCAACAGTAGTGGCTGACAGTGGGTTACTGAAGTGTTCCTGAGCCCATGTGGTGATATCCTTTACACACTGATGTCGCTTGTTGATGCAGTACAGCCTGAGGGATCGAAGGTCACAGGCTTAGCTGCTTACGTGCAGTGATTTCTCCAGATTCTCTGAACCCTTTGATGATATTACGGACCGTAGATGGTGAAATCCCTAAATTCCTTGCAATAGCTGGTTGAGAAAGGTTTTTCTTAAACTGTTCAACAATTTGCTCACGCATTTGTTGACAAAGTGGTGACCCTCGCCCCATCCTTGTTTGTGAATGACTGAGCATTTCATGGAATCTACTTTTATACCTAATCATGGCACCCACCTGTTCCCAATTAGCCTGTTCACCTGTGGGATGTTCCAAATAAGTGTTTGATGAGCATTCCTCAGCTTTATCAGTATTTATTGCCACCTTTCCCAACTTCTTTGTCACGTGTTGCTGGCATCAAATTCTAAAGTTAATGATTATTTGCAAAAAAGAAAATGTTTATCAGTTTGAACATGATATCGTTAACGGTATATTGTAGCCTACACCACTCCAGAGTTTGCAGGTCTGTCTAATAAATAATACAAATGAATGCAGGATTTTCCGTGCATGTATTTTTCTTAGGTGGCCCAATTAAAGGGGCACTAACAGTCAATATGTATTTATTTATTTAATTTATTTCTTATAACTGAAGGCTGCCAAAAGTGAGTTTTTGTTAAACCAAGTACTGTGTTTTTTTTTTCCATATACAACAACCTATCTGGATTCGATAAGAGAATCGATAAGGAATCGGTTCGATAAGAGGATTTGACAATGGCATCGAAATCGATAATTTCTTAACAAACGTCATCACTAACTGGCGCACTAAACAGAATGCAATGTAATGATCTAGCAGCCCGTGAACTAAATAGACTTAATTAGACAAACGAGAACACAAACACATGTCAGAACATTATGCCCTAAATTAATATAAACCATGTTATTAAAGTGGTACCTCAACAAGTATTTCGGGATAATTCTTATGCTTTAAGTTACAAACGGAAATTCAGGTAACGAACCTTCCCACCGCTACAACTGTCACAGTGAGCTCGAGATGGACATACCTTTGTTTTTCCAAGCATGGGAAGGAAGAAAGTGAGTGTGAAAGACAGTGCTGAGAAGAAGAAGTGGATTATATTCTGTCATGTCTGTGTAATCATGTTTTGTTTTAGTCATGTTTTGTTTTAGTTGTTGGACTCTTTAATTTCTGGCTTTTCACTCCCTTGTCTTGTTTCCATGATTACCCATTAGTTTCACCTGTTCCACGTTTGGACTCATTGTGCACTCTTGTTTGTCACCATAGCAACCCATTAGTTTTCACCTGTCACGTCACGCACCTGTTTCACGTTTTGAGTCACGCACCTGTTTTCGTTAATCATGTCTGTAGTATTTAAGTTCATTGTTTTCAGTTTGTCTTTCTGGTGACATCCCACATTTATGCTCTGTACATTTCTGACACTTGTTTTCATGTCCATCCTTCATGCTGCTACTTTTGTCCAAGCCAAGTAAGTTTTTGTTTATTAATGCTATAGTCTTTTGGTTTCATAGTTTGTTCTCCGCCACTGTGCGCGCCTTTCGTTTGTACTTTTTTTTGATATATTAAATAAATCATGTACTCACATTCCCGTCTTGCCCGAGCCAACTTTCCATTGCCTTCCAGAAAAACTAAACCCCAGGACCAAGTCATGACATATTCATTGGATTAAACCCTTCTCAAATATTTTCTGCTACGCCCCTCCAAGGGGGAAGAAAAGATATCTCCACTGCGACTATAAAAAGTATAATTTGTCTATACAATTGTTATAACTATGCTTCTGGATAACATTGTAAGATTATTAACAATAAAGGAAAGAACACACCGGTCTTTTCCCCGTCTCCCACTGTTGTTACAGTGAAGCCAAGTGCTATATACGCTTCATCATATTCTGGTAGGGCAAAAAACACAATGCGCCCTACCCCAGGGGGGACCCGCCCGGCTATTCGAGAAGAACTGGATTAAACAAAGAAATCATCAAAAACATGACAGAGCATGTAGCTGGCTAACTTGGTGAAGCAGTTGGACCGTAGCACTGCTAGCAGAACTGAAGCAGAACGAGTCTAACTGTCAGAATAATCGTATCTAAGTTATCACAAAACTTTGCGTTTCAATGAGTTCCCGGCGAGCAGACAAAAGCTGTCTTTAATCCTACCAAGCAGAAGGCTTGTAAAACTCCACTGTGTAGGATGGGAAGCAACATGAAGGTGTTCTGTTTCTTTCATGTATTGTAATCAACAGAAAGATATTGTCTTGACCCGAGATCTACAAAGCGAAGAGGAAGCAGGACCAGACTCCCCTCTAGGCACCGCTTCTTTGAACTGTTTTACGACCTTTTCTGTGAACTGTTTACGACCTTTTCTTTGAACTGTTCTGTAACCAAAGGCGATGGCTGTTTACGACCCCCCTCCCTTAGAAACAGCTGTTGCCATGTAATCAGGGAAAGTCCAAATAAAAGAGGAGGCGTACAATCTTCCGTCAGGGGCGTGTGACGACAATGTCTACGTGTCTCTCCTCAATTGAGCCAAATTGTATTTTGTCTCTGTTTAACTCCTTGCTTCTTGTCAGTGTTTGAACCTGACACTAATGCCAGCCAAGGATGTTAGAAAGATGTCTAAACGGCAAACATATGTCCATGAAACTACGGAAAGGCTGCTGATGGTGTGTTTGACGGCGAAGCAGCTTAAAGGAGATACCATAGAAGTCCACTCTCCATGTAGGGAAGTAACGATTACCGCATTAATGATACACCAGGGTAAAATTGCAGAGGGTTAATATTACCATTCAAATATCGGAATCGGTAATTAAGAGTTGGACAATATCGGAATATCGGCAAAAAAGCCATTATCGGACATCTCTACACGACACGATAACTTAAAAATGAAGACAACTTCAGATTGTTTTCTTTGTTTAAAAATAGAACAAGCACATTCTGAAAATGTACAAATCATAATGTTGTTGTTTTTTTACATGTTGCGGTTAATAATTTATTTGTCGTTATTTATATTTATATTATATTATTAATATTAGACTATTAATTAATTAATATTATTAATAGTTATTATTATTATTAATATTAATATTATTAATAATTATATTATATATTTATTATGTTTTATATTTATATTTTCTGAATAAAATATGTGATAATGTTTAGCAGTTTTTGCATTGGTTTTAATTTTCAATTTTCAATAATTTATTTGTCGTTATTTATATTTGTATTATATTATTAATATTATACTATTAATTCATTAATATTATTAATAGTTATTATTATTATTAATATTAATATTATTAATAACTATATTATATATTTATTATGTTTTATATTTATATTTTCTGAATAAAATATGTGATAATGTTTAGCAGTTTTTGCATTGGTTTTAATTTTCAATTTTCAATAATTTATTTGTCGTTATTTATATTTATATTATATTATTAATATTATACTATTAATTCATTAATATTATTAATAGTTATTATTATTATTAATATTATTAATAATTATATTATATATTTATTATGTTTTATATTTATATTTTCTGAATAAAATATGTGATAATGTTTAGCAGTTTTTGCATTGGTTTTAATTTTAAATTTTCAATAATTTATTTGTCGTTATTTATATTATATTATTAATATTTTACTATTAATTAATTAATATTATTAATAGTTATTATTATTATTATTATTAATATTAATATTATTAATAATTATATTGTATATTTATTTTGTTTTATATTTATATTTTCTGAATAAAATATGTGATGTTTAGCAGTTTTTGCATTGGTTTTAATTTCCAATCAAAAAATGATATCAAAATCCAATTACAGTATGTTATTTATGTAGTTTGATCATTTTCCTCGACTGATGTAGTAACATTATGTTGTTTATTTTGTACATATGTAGCATCATCTACAAAGATACTAACAATTGCAATTGCGACATCCAGTGGACACATTTAGAACAGCACTTTTTATTCATTCAAAAATTTCAGGTTAATTTTTATTCTTGGCAAACTCATCCAGGTAAAACCTGTTGGCGGGCCTGATCCGGCCCTCGGACACGCCCGGCATAACCCGATAGCAGCTTTATTAGGTTCCAGGAGAAACTATGGTAAGAAAACAGTGCGAGTTCCCACCTGAGGTACCTTTTTTGTTGGTATGTTCAAAGGAGAGGGGGAGAGAGTAAGTAATACATCAAGGGGCTGAGTGCATGGGTGAGAATGATAGCCAAGGAGCAGAGTAAGAGGGATGCGGGTGTGAGAAGACAGAAAGATGGAGTATATCAAGCAAGATAGAGGAAGATTAAAGCCAAGGGAAGCCTGCATGTAATGCTGGGGGGAAAGCCAGAGGTTGGAAGTAGGTTGGTTGCCAGGTGGATCAATGCTAATGTGAGGCGGCGCACATCCACTTCACACCCATTTGTCCTCATGCCTGCACAAATGAGTCCTGTCCGTTTGAGCGGGCTTACCTCGAAGCGCTGCGAGCTGACTTTCTTGCCCTTTTTCATCCAGGTGATCCTGGGCTTGGGCTCCCCCGTGGCCTGGCACACAAACGAGGCCACCCCGCTCGAGATGCCCGTCTGGTCCTCGGGGGATTTGACGAAAGTCGGCAGACCTGCGGAGGACGGGGAACAAAGTGGTGAGAGGCGAGGAGAAGATGATAAAAACAACACCTGTTGTGGCGGCACACATGCGCAAACCATCATTTCACACTCATCTGTTTTAGCGACATGTTAAGTACAAACCCCGTTTCCATATGAGTTGGGAAATTGTGTTAGATGTAAATATAAACGGAATACAATGATTTGCAAATCCTTTTCAACCCATATTCAATTGAATGCACTACAAAGACAACATATTTGATGTTAACTTAGAATTTCATGGCTGCAACACGTGCCAAAGTAGTTGGCACCACTGTGTTACATGGCCTTTCCTTTTAACAACACTCAGTAAACGTTTGAGAACTGAGGAGACACATTTTTTTAAGCTTCTCGGGTGGAATTCTTTCCCATTCTTGCTTGATGTACAGCTTAAGTTGTTCAACAGTCCGGGGGTCTCCGTTGTGCTATTTTAGGCTTCATAATGCGCCACACATTTTCAGTGGGAGACAGGTCTGGACTACAGGCAGGCCAATCTAGTACCCGCACTCTTTTACTATGAAGCCACGTTGATGTAACACGTGGCTTGGCATTGTCTTGCTGAAATAAGCAGGGGCGTCCATGGTAACGTTGCTTGGATGGCAACATATGTTGCTCCAAAACCTGTATGTACCTTTCAGCATTAATGGCGCCTTCACAGATGTGTAAGTTACCCATGTCTTGGGCACTAATACACCCCCATACCATCACACATGCTGGCTTTTCAGCTTTGCGCCTATAACAATCCGGATGGTTCTTTTCCTCTTTGGTCCGGAGGACACAACGTACACAGTTTCCAAAAAACAATTGTGGACTCGTCAGACCACAGAACACTTTTCCACTTTGTATCAGTCCATCTTAGATGAGCTCAGGCCCAGCAAAGCCAACGGCAATTCTGGGTGTTGTTGATTAACGGTTTTCGCCTTGCATAGGAGAGTTTTAACTTGCACTTACAGATGTAGCGACCAACTGTAGTTACCGACAGTGGGTTTCTGAAGTGTTCCTGAGCCCATGTGGTGATATCCTTTACACACCGATGTCGCTTGTTGATGCAGTACAGCCTGAGGGATCGAAGGTCACAAATCTGATTTCTCCAGATTCTCTGAACCCTTTGATGATATTACGGACCGTAGGTGAAATCCCTAAATTCCTTGCAATAGCTGCTTGAGAAAGTTTTTTCTTAAACTGTTCAACAACTTGCTCAAGCATTTGTTGACAAAGTGGTGACCCTCACCCCATCCTTGTTTGTGAATGACTGAGCATTTCATGGAATCTACTTTTATACCCAAGGTTTTTTGGGTGGGTGCACTAATTGCAAGTGTATCTTATGTTTTTTATGTTGATTTAATAAAAATTTAAAAAAAATTAAAAAATAACGTTTATTTTTTATACTTTTTTATTTCTTGTGCGGCCCGGTACCAATCGATCTACGGACCGGTACCGGTGGTTGGGGACTACTGGTGTAGGTTACGAGATAACGTTAATGTTATCAGACACATACAGAAAGGCTAATGTTAACGTTACCGTTAGCCACTGACTATGCTTAGGTAACGTTAGCCTAGCTAACATTACTGCAATCCTGAATTGACATACGAGGTAACCTTATTTTAGCCTAAAGGCTACGAGTGAGCAGATATGGAAATTAACCGTTAATAGTTAACGTTAGTTACTCACCAGCACTATTACTGGAACACGACACCTTTCTCTAACCTTCAGGTTATGTGCAGCCTGAACATGTTTCAACATGCTTGTTTTACTTCCCCCCTTAAATCAGAACGAAGCCTGGCAATAATTGCAGATAGCCGTTTCCTCGTCGTATTTTTTTTGTAAAATGAAGCCATGCCTTGAGGCGTTTTTTCCGGTCCATTGTTGTTGCTGCTTTCTGTATCTGCTGCCTAATGACTGAGCTACGTCATCCCTGGGACGTGCCACAGGGCATTTCCTGTGGGACGGGATTCGAAATAAAGAACCAACTCTTTTTCTTTACTATAGTGGCCTCGATAACGGGACCCGGTTCTCAAAAAGGGATTCGAGTCCATGGAATCGGTTCTTTTCTTATTGAACAATCGGGAGAACTGGTTTTAGAACATCATCCCTAGTGCCTGGTTTGAGCTGCTGTGACTTAGATTACCATCGTAACTAGTATACCACGCAAAAGGGCAGATACCAACCATTGAAATCTGAAAAATAATCGGGGGAATGTCCGGGGGGCCGGATTGAAAAGCTCCCAGGCCTTGATTTGCCCAGGTCTGATCTAGAATAACTTTGCCGAGCCGAAAGCGATGCAGTGGTAGCAGAAGCAGCAATATGTTTGGTGGCATAAGAATAACACACATACATAAGAGTGTTGGAGTTCAAACTAAAAAGTTGTTTTTCCTCTAAAGTTGTGTGTTGGAAAGTCCCTGGCTGACAGTCTGCATGTGAAGCACAGGCCAGGACAAATATGAAAACACATGTTTTTAAAAATACCTGCGTTCACGTCAACGCCCCGACCACGTGGCCGTTACGGACGGTGTTTACGACACTCCGCTTTTTGCCTCGGACGTGTTTACCTTCGCTGAGCGCCACGCCCGCCCGTGATGGCACGATGGCGTGACACACCTCGGCTCTATTTGCAGCCGTCACAATTATAATAACAATCATAAAAATAATAGTACAGAGGGAGAGTGGGGAACATATAAACCTGTACTTTTAAAAGGTACCACCGAGGACAAGTCCACACACACACACACATTACGCTGTGCACACTGAGGGTATACATGAGAACACTCTGGCATTGGCTGGCACCGCTTTGTTCCACAACAACACCGGGGTGAGGAAGAGAATGACTAATTATAACTCGCCGTCATTTTTTTCAATCCACTTCTTAGAACGGAGCTGGCGCACGGAATTTCCTGCAATAGTCATTACGCACCGTAATGAGTAAATGCCGCACCTCCGACAAACCCCGGGGGAAAAATGTGGTGCAACCGGGTGGCACTAATTGCCTTTATTATGACTGACAACAGCGCGTGTAACAATAAACAGCAGCACACACGCGACACACACTGCAACACAGAGTTCCCCAGATTGTGATGGTACAAACCCCGTTTCCATATGAGTTGAGAAATTGTGTTAGATGTAAATATAAACGGAATACAATGATTTGCAAATCCTTTTCAACCCATATTCAATTGAATGCACTACAAAGACAAGATATTTGATGTTCAAACCCATAAACTTGTTGTTTTTTTTTGCAAATAATAATTAACTTAGAATTTTTCGGAGTATAAGTCGCACTGGAGTATAAGTCGCACCTGCCGAAAATGCATAACAAAGAAGGGAAAAAACATATATAAGTCGCACTGGAGTATAAGGCGCACCTGCCGAAAATGCATAGTAAAAAAGGAAAAAACATATATAAGTCGCACCGGAGTATAAGTCGCACCCGCCAAAAATGCATAATAAAAAAGGAAAAAAACATATAAGTCGCACCTGCTGAAAACGCATAATAAAAAAGGAAACAAACATATATAAGTCGCACCGGAGTATAAGTCGCACCTGCCGAAAATGCATAATAAAAAAGGAAAAAAACATATATAAGTCGCACCGGAGTATAAGTCGCACCTGCCAAAAATGCATAATAAAAAAGGAAAAAAACATATAAGTCGCACCTGCCGAAAATGCATAATAAAAAAAGGAAAAAAACATATATAAGTCGCACTGGAATATAAGTCGCACCTGCCGAAAATGCATAATAAAAAAGGAAAAAAACATATATAAGTCGCACCGGAGTATAAGTCGCACCTGCCAAAAATGCATAATAAAAAAGGAAAAACACATATAAGTCGCACCTGCCGAAAATGCATAATAAAAAAGAAAAAAAACATATATAAGTCGCACCAGAGTATAAGTCGCACCTGCCGAAAATGCATAGTAAAAAAGGAAAAAATATATATATATAAGTCGCACCGGAGTATAAGTCGCACCTGCCGAAAATGCATAATAAAAAAGGAAAAAAAACATATAAGTCGCACCTGCCGAAAATGCATAATTAAAAAAAGGAAAAAAACATATATAAGTCGCACCGGAGTATAAGTCGCACCTGCCGAAAATGCATAATAAAAAAAGGGAAAAAACATATATAAGTCGCACTGGAATATAAGTCGCACCTGCCGAAAATGCATAATAAAAAAGGAAAAAAAACATATATAAGCCGCACCGGAGTATAAGTCGCACCTGCCGAAAATGCATAGTAAAAAAGGAAAAAACATATATAAGTCGCACCGGAGTATAAGTCGCACCTGCCGAAAATGCATAATAAAAAAGGAAAAAAACACATATAAGTCGCACTGGAGTATAAGTCGCACCTGCCGAAAATGCATAATAAAAAAGGGAAAAAACATATATAAGTCGCACCGGAGTATAAGTCGCACCTGCCGAAAATGCATAATAAAAAAGGGAAAAAACACATATAAGTCGCACTGGAGTATAAGTCGCACCTGCCGAAAATGCATAATAAAAAAGGAAAAAAACATATATAAGTCGCACCGGAGTATAAGTCGCACCTGCCGAAAATGCATAATAAAAAAGGAAAAAAACACATATAAGTCGCACCGGAGTATAAGTCGCACCTACCGAAAATGCATAATAAAAAAGGAAAAAAACATATAAGTCGCACCTGCTGAAAATGCATAATAAAAAAGGAAAAAAACATATATAAGTCGCACTGTAGCCCGGCCAAACTATGAAAAAAAACTGCGACTTATAGTCCGGAAAATACGGTATTTTCTTTTTAAAAGCAGACTTGCTCATTAAATTGTCTATTCAACACAAAAGTACAAGTGTGAAAGCCCCCCCCAAAAAAAAAATAAAAAAAAAAACCTGACAACGTGCAAATCCAACTTGTTCACCGGAACAAACGTGACAACTTTCCTGCTTAGAAGTCCAAGCGGAATAATCCGCCATAAACGGGATGTCACTTAGTGCAAATTGCTAGAGGGTGTTTGACTTTGGAGTGCGTAATAATTTAAATGCAGCTGGAATTAAACACTTTGACTGCAGTTTAAACACGCAGTAAGAAGTGTATTACAGTGCACACACACACACACACACACACACACACACGCACACACACACACACACACACACACACACACACACACACACACACACACACACACACACACACACACTCATGCATCATGTGACTTGTCTCTTCTTCTTTTGTTCTCAAACCCGGCTGACATTTGTGTGATATTTTGGTCCCCGGTCGTCGCAGTGAAAAATATTTAGAGTGCAAGCACACAACATCCAAATCCTTTTTGTGCAGCATCAGACTGTGACTGCAGGCAGCGCTAATGATTGGAACCTGATAAGCTCTTTAGAGCGTATGCACGAGCATGCGCCGGCGCGTGCAAAGGGCGCCGCCTCGGCATCCTAAAGACCTGATTATCGCCGTTCTGACTCGGAGGGTCCGTCCCGCCAACATCTGTCTGTGACGGCTCGTTTAAGATAAAGCGGGGCCGTTTCGCCTTGTTGCCATGGCGGCGGATCAGACACTAAACAAGGCTCAAATTAAAGATGCAGGCTGTGCGGTGCAAAAACATTTAGAAATCACCAGACTTTGTTGGATAAAGTGGATGAGCCTCAACCCTCTGAAGCCAGGGGCTACGTTTCTAGGCAATCACCAAATAATAATAATCAGCAAATAATAATTAACTTTGAATTTCATGGCTGCAACACGTGCCAAAGTAGTTGGGAAAGGGCATGTTCACCACTGTGTTACATCACCTTTTCTTTTAACAACACTCAATAAACGATTGGGAACTGAGGAAACTAATTGTTGAAGCTTTGAAAGTGGAATTCTTTCCCATTCTTGTTTTATGTAGAGCTTCAGTCGTTCAACAGTCTGCTGTCGTATTTTACGCTTCGTAATGCGCCACACATTTTCGATGGGAGACAGGTCTGGACTGCAGGCGGGGCCAGGAAAGTACCCGCACTCTTTTTTTTACGAAGCCACGCTGTTGTAACACGTGCTGAATGTGGCTTGGCATTGTCTTGCTGAAATAAGCAGGGGCGTCCATGATAAAGACGGCGCTTAGATGGCAGCATATGTTGCTCCAAAACCTGTATGTACCTTTCAGCATTAATGGTGCCTTCACAGATGTGTAAGTTACCCATGCCTTGGGCACTAATGCACCCCCATACCATCACAGATGCTGGCTTTTGAACTTTGCGTCGATAACAGTCTGGATGGTTCGCTTCCCCTTTGGTCCGGATGACACGATGTCGAATATTTCCAAAAACAATTTGAAATGTGGACTCGTCAGACCACAGAACACTTTTCCACTTTGCATGAGTCCATCTTCGATGATCTCGGGCCCAGAGAAGCCGGCGGCGTTTCTGGATGTTGTTGATAAATGGCTTTCGCTTTGCATAGTAGAGCTTTAACTTGCACTTACAGATGTAGCGACCAACTTTATTTAGTGACAGTGGTTTTCTGAAGTGTTCCTGAGCCCATGTGGTGATATCCTTTAGAGATTGATGTCGGTTTTTGATACAGTGCCGTCTGAGGGATCGAAGGTCACGGTCATTCAATGTTGGTTTCCGGCCATGCCGCTTACGTGGAGTGATTTCGCCAGATTCTCTGAACCTTTTGATGATATTATTATCCCTAAATTTCTTGCAATTGCACTTTGAGAAACGTTGTTCTTAAACTGTTTGACTATTTGCTCACGCAGTTGTGGACAAAGGGGTGTACCTCGCCCCATCCTTTCTTGTGAAAGACTGAGCATTTTTTGGGAAGCTGTTTTTATACCCAATCATGGCACCCACCTGTTCCCAAATAGCCTGCACACCTGTGGGATGTTCCAAATAAGTGTTTGATGAGCATTCCTCAACTTGATCAGTATTTATTGCCACCTTTCCCAACTTCTTTGTCACGTGTTGCTGGCATCAAATTCTAAAGTTAACGATTATTTGCAAAAAAATAAATGTTTATGAGTTTGAACATCAAATATGTTGTCTTTGTAGCATATTCAACTGAATATGGGTTGAAAAGGATTTGCAAATCATTGTATTCCGTTTATATTTACATCTAACACCATTTCCCAACTCATATGGAAACGGGGGTTGTACCTTCAAGGTACTCAAAGCGCTTTGACACTATTTCCACATTCACACACACATTCACACACTGATGGCGGGAGCTGCCATGCGAAACCCTGACCAGGAGCCATCAGGAGCAAGGGTGAAGTGTCTTGTGTCACAAAAATGTGAAAAATGTGTGTGTGGCACACACACACCTACTCAGTGGCCTAGTGGTTAGAGTGTGCGCCCTGAGATCGGTAGGTCTATAGACTATACAAATGGGACCCATTACCTCCCTGCTTGGTTGGAATTGGAGGTTAAATCACCAAAAATGATTCCCGGGCGTGGCCACCGCTGCTGCTCACTGCTCCCCTCACCTCCCAGGGGGGTGATCAAGGGTGATGGATCAAATGCAGAGAATAATTTCGCCACACCTAGTGTGTGTGTGACTATCGTTGGGACTTTACTATGCACACGGGGTGAGAGCGATCTGACAAAAGACTAGAAAGTTCTATTTGGACGAGGACTGGGTGTTCCCGCATCAATGACAGTCGAGGTTATCACACTGTTAGGTTTTGTCACTTCTTTTCCGAAAGCCTTTTCTCCCACAGCCTTGTGTCCCATTTCTTTGGCTGTCAGGCACTTGTCACTTGAAAACAATGGCAGGGATGAGGTGAAGAACACATAAGCCTACCTATGCAAATACTCTCTCTCTCTCTCTCTGGGTTTTTTCTTTCCGCATTGGCAAGAATGCTCCCGAGTCACTATCTTGACACACGTGTCTTTAACACATGCTCTCGCCCGGGCGCCGTTTGCCAGAACTGTCAGCACAGGAGCTTGCCAGGCGTGTCGGGATCTGGGGGTTGCGAATGCTTGGCTCGTGTTTTGAGACGAGGCGCTAAGTTGAATGAAGAAGTTAGGTGATGGTGGTCGTGATTTTTATTTTATTTTTTTAAATTGCAGGAGAAGAGAGATCCAAAGTTGTTCTGAATTATCATTAGTTATCTTCTAGTCCTTCAGTTTGTTTGGCTTTAACATGTCAATAGATCAGTGGTTCTTAACCTTGTTGGAGGTACCGAACCCCACCAGTTTCATATGCGAATTCACCGAACCCTTCTTTAGTGAAAAATAAAATGTTCTTTTTTTTCAAATTCAAGACAAAGTTATATGTTTTTGGTAACACTTTAGTATGGGGAACATATTCTAAGTAACAAAGACTTAATTTAGAGTTTTTTGGTTAGGGTTAGGGTTAGAGGGTTAGGGTTATAATAAGGCCATGCCGAATAAGGCATTAATAAGTACTTAAAGGGGAACATTATCACCAGACCTATGTAAGCGTCAATATATACCTTGATGTTGCAGAAAAAAGACCATATATTTTTTTAACCGATTTCCGAACTCTAAATGGGTGAATTTTGGCGAATTAAACGCCTTTCTAATATTCGCTCTCGGAGCATCGGGAAGCAATCCGCCATTTTCTCAAACACCGAGTCAAATCAGCTCTGTTATTTTCCGTTTTTTCGACTGTTTTCCGTACCTTGGAGACATCATGCCTCGTCGGTGTGTTGTCGGAGGGTGTAACAACACGAACAGGGACGGATTCAAGTTGCACCAGTGGCCCAAAGATGCCAAAGTGGCAAGAAATTGGACGTTTGTTCCGCACACTTTACCGACGAAAGCTATGCTACGACAGAGATGGCAAGAATGTGTGGATATCCTGCGACACTCAAAGCGGATGCATTTCCAACGATAAAGTCAAAGAAATCTGCCGCCAGACCCCCATTGAATCTGCCGGAGTGTGTGAGCAATTCAGGGAATAATGCTGTATAATAGACTGTATTAATATTACTCACATGTGAATAATGCTGTATAATAGACTGTATTAATATTATTCACATTTGAATAATGCTGTATAATAGACTGTATTAATATTATTCACATTTGAATAATGCTGTATAATAGACTGTATTAATATTATTCACATGTGAATAATGCTGTATAATAGACTGTATTTATGTTATTCACATGTGAATAATACTGTATAATAGACTGCATTTATATTATTAACATGTGAATAATGCTGTATAATAGACTATATTTTTATTATTCACATGTGAATAATACTGTATAATAGACTGTATTTATATTATTAACATGTGAATAATGCTGTATAATAGACTGTATTTACATTATTCACATGTGAATAATGCTGTATAATAGACTGTATTTATATTATTCACATGTGAATAATGATGTATAATAGACTGCATTTATATTATTCACATGTGAATAATGCTGTATAATAGACTGTATTGATGTTATTCACATGTGAATAATGCTGTATAATAGACTGTATTTATATTACTCACATGTGAATAATGCTGTATAATAGACTGTATTTATATTATTCACATGCAGTGTTGGGTTAGTTACTGAAAAGCAGTAACTAGTTACAGTTACTAGTTACTTCATTTCAAAAGTAACTCAGTTACTAACTCAGTTACTTACACCAAAAAGTAATGCGTTACTGTGAAAAGTAACTATTTAGTTACTTCTTTTTTCTTTTCTTTTTTAAAGCTCCAATTAATGCCCTTTTAGCCTTCATTTCAGTACTGTTATTGCACTGGACAATAATACAATCTGTTGATCAACTTGACATGCATTTGCATCACTCAACTCTGCTAAGCCATGTGGTCTACATACAACACACAAAGACAAAGATATGTTACAAAGGCCAATTTGTTTCTGGCCAGAACAAATTGACAAAACTATTTTAAATAGCTGCAACATAACATACATAAGTAACAAACAGCATAATAACAACATAGATGTAAAGCAAGAAAGGCACACACTACATACACAAAGTCTAACCAGGCATTTTCTTCCTCAAGTAATTCTTATACAAAATCATGTCTGAAACCCAGAACACTACACATTTCCCCAGTTTTAGTTTAGAGATAAGGAAAGATTGGCCTGGCCCACTAGGATCCCTCTTTATGTTTGTGAACTTTATAGTCTATACATTTAGAGTGATGTGATAATCAAACACTCTAGAAGTCTAAAATGAAAGAGTATATAAGAGAATTGACAGCAACGTTCCCTCTCAGGAGCGCGCATGTGCAAT
Organism: Nerophis lumbriciformis; assembly: GCF_033978685.3. NCBI lineage: Eukaryota > Metazoa > Chordata > Actinopteri > Syngnathiformes > Syngnathidae > Nerophis > Nerophis lumbriciformis. The sequence goes on along the minus strand of NC_084566.2, from coordinate 36,599,920 downwards.
TGTGCACTGCTCAAGCGTCCTCTGCGCACGGCAAATCTATGCCATGCACAAAATCAAATAAAAAAATAAGCGCCTAACAATTTTCGACACGACACGGACACGACAGAGAAAACCGTTTTCGTCATCATTGTTCAAATATTGTAACGTCTGTCGAGACGCTTTGAGGACATGAATTCCATCCATCACTTTACTGAGCAAAACTCTTTACTGTCGGCCATAAACACATCACCAAAACATTAGTAAAAAAAATGATATCTAGCAAAACTGGTCATTTTCTGCAGTACAAACCAGACCAAAAGCAACTTTGTTATATCAACAGCAGCCGCTCGCTCTCTCACGTGCGCCAACACTTGCACATATGGCACTTAGCCAGTGATGCGTTTACAGCCACACAAAAAGTCGGACAACTCCAACACCACACATAAAGTGTCATTCCAGGTCGTTACACTATGATTTACCAATCAAATGTGTGCTTATTCTAGTGTCATTTATTAGAAATCTTAATTTATAAATATTAATCATTAAATGCTGTTAGTATATTAAATAAATACTAATAAAAATATAATTTTTACAAACAGGAAGTTGCAGGAATGTACACATGATCCCCTGCTTACATCTCATTGTGCAACATGTGAATGTTTTAATGGGAACTAAATGCAATGTCTGTAAGGGGTACAAATTATTTCCAAAGCAGGACCTCCACCCAGACAAACAATACAAGTACACAGTTCATGAAAAACAATATTTTTTGTTATTGTCATTATAAGTGGGCCTAAACACTTATATTAGAAATGGAAATGACTGTTGTCATTTGATTATAATAATAAGAGAATGTTGTCTGTCTATCTGTGTTGGCCCTGTGATGAGGTGGGGACTTGTCCAGGGTGTACCCTGCCTTCCGCCCGAATGCAGCTGAGATAGGCTCCAGCGACCCCGAAAGGGACAAGCGGTAGAAATGGATGGATGGATGGAGATGTAAGTTGTTATTTAGTGAGGTTTGGGACAGGTGTGCTGCTGGTGTAGCCACAGTGTGCACGTCTAAAGTTGCTCACATGGACTCCACTCAATGCTCAGGGACTTTTTGCATTTGCTCACACATGAACAATTAGAGGGAACATTGATTGACAGAGTGTGTACCTTCAGCGGTGAATGATGAGAAGAGGCAGAGTTAATCCTCAAATGGTGGAGGTAAAGTGGCATCAGAGTCTCTGTCTCTCTTTACTAGCTTCGTCGAAGCATGTTGCTATGTAGCTTGTTTCAGCAGATTTGAATTGCTGTTTTGGGCAGTAGATGGCATCTTTGATCCAAAGCACAATTTACATTTAACTAAAATGTTATTTTCTTTGTGCTCGACAAAAGAAAAGTAGTGAAAATATCTCCATGTTAGCAAACTCGACTTCTGGCTCCGCCATGATCAGACACGCCCCCCCCCCCCTCGCTCCCCACACTCACACTCAGACACACCCACACAGAGCGCATGTCTCTCTCTCTTCTCCGGCTTGTGACACAAGAAGAATCAGAACTCCGATAAAACACACTTTATACTACATAAAAAGTAACGTAAAATAACGCAGTAACGCATCATGTAGTAACGGTAACGGAGTTACTGAATATAAAAAAATAACGCGTTAGATTACTAGTTACCGCCGAAACTAACGGCGTTACAGTAACGCGTTACTTTGTAACGCGTTAGTCCCAACACTGTTCACATGTGAATAATGATGTACAATAGACTGTATTTATATTATTCACATGTGAATAATGCTGTATAATAGACTGTATTTACGTTATTCACATGTGAATTATGCGGTATAATCGACTGTTATTTCTATTATTCACATGTGAATAATGCTGTATAATAGACTGTATTTATATTATTCACATGTGAATAATGATGTACAATAGACTGTATTTATATTATTCACATGTGAATAATGCTGCATAATAGACTGTATTTATGTTATTCACATGTGAATAATGCTGTATAATAGACTGTATTTATATTATTTACATGTGAATAATGCTGTATAATAGACTGTATTTATATTATTCACATATAAAAATACCTAAATGTTTATTGTTTATTGTGAGCAAACTGTGTTGCTGAATTTCCCCCAGGGATCAATAAAGTACTTTCTATTCTATTCTATTTATGTTTTTCACATTGTTTTCTTCATGTACATCCATTAATATGGTGTCATGGAAGTTATGTAATTGTTGTGGTTTGTTTGGTTGTCTGTCAGTTAGTTAGTTAGTTAATTAGCAACATTGTTCAATATGTTATGGGCAGATTTGGATGAAACTATAATAAATGGGATAAGGAACAAGTGATTTGATTCTGAGAGTGATCCAAATCTTTTCTACTGTGTTACTGTACGTTTACATTACGAGGATGACATTCTTTGTGTGTGTGCATGCATGTGTGTGTGTGTGTGTGTGTGTGTGTGTGTTTACAAGTGGCCCGACCTTTGCCCACAGAGACAAAGATAGCTTCACTCCTGGTAATTTCATCCCGCTACAGACCAAACGCGCCCATGTGTAAGAGTCTTGCAGCCCGTTTGGAAGCGAGAGACGAACAAAACAAACGCACACAGACTTGACAATTTAATTTATTTTTTGATTAATTACCTCCGCCAGGAGGTTATGTATTCACTGGGGTTTGACTGTCTGTTAGCTAGCTAGTGTTGTCCCGTTACTAAAATTATTTCTATACTTTTCGGTACTTTTCTAAATAAAAGGGACCACAAAAAAATTGCATTATTGGCTTTATTTTAACAAAAAATCTTATGGTACATGAAACATATGTTTCGTATTGCAAGTTTGTCCTTAAATAAAATAGTGAACATACAAGACAACTTGTCTTTTAGTAGTAAATTCAACAAAAAAAAGCTTCTATTTTAGTCTGCTGACATATGCAGTAACATATTGTGTCATTTATACACCTATTATTTTGTCAACATTATTAAGGACAAGTGGTAGAAAATGAATTATTAATCCACTTGTTCATTTACTGTTAACATCTGCTTACTTTCTCTTTTAACATGTTCTATCTACACTTCTGTTAAAATGTAATAATCACTTATTCTTCTGTTGTTTGATACTTTACATTAGTTTTGGACGATACCACACATTTGGGTATCAATGTGATACCAAGTACCGTATTTTTCGCACCGACCGAAAATGCAAAAGAAAAAAGAAAAAAACATGTATAAGTCGCACTGGAGTATAAGTCGCATTTTTGGGGGAAATATATTTGATAAAAGCCAACACCAAGAATAGACATTTGAAAGGCAATTTAAAATAAATAAAGAATAGTGAACAACAGGCTGAATACGTCTAGTCTCTTACGTGAATGAGATCAATAATAGTATTCGATATTTTACGCTAATGTGTTAATAATTTCACACATAAGTCGCTCCCGAGTATAAGTCGCACCCCCGGCCAAACTATGAAAAAAACTGCGACTTATAGTCCGAAAAATACGGTAGTTACAGGATCATACATTGGTCATACTCAAAGTCCTCATGTGTCCAGGGACATATTTCCTGAGTTTATAAACATAATATACTGTACATTAAAAAAACAACCAAAAAAATATTGACGTAATTATAGTAGTATCGACTAGATACGTTCCTGTACTTGGTATCATTACAGTGGATGTCAGTTGTAGATCCACCAATGGAATATGATTCATTAGTATTGCGGTACTATACTAATACCGGTATCCCGTGCAATCCTAGCAGGGTATATCTCGGTTGGTAGAGCGGCCGTGCCAGCCACTTGAGGGTTGCAGGTTCGATTCCCACTTCCGCCATCCTAGTCACTGCCGTTGTGTCCTTGGGCAAGACACTTGACCCACCTGCTCCCAGTGCCACCCACACTGGTTTAAATGTAACTTAGATATTGGCTTTCACTATGTAAAAGCGCTTTAAGTCAGTAGAGAAAAGCGCTATATAAATATAATTCACTTCACATTTTAGTCTGCTGACATATGCAGTAACATATTGTGTCATTTATATTATATTATTTTGTCAACATTATTAAGGACAAGTGGTAGAAAATGAATTATTAATCTACTTGTTCATTTACTGTTAATATCTGCTTACTTTCTATTTTAACATGTACTATCTACACTTCTGTTAAAAAGCAATCATTTATTTTGGATGCTTTACATTATTTTTGGATGATACCACAAAATTGGGTGTCAATTTGATACCAAGTCGATACATTGGTCATATTCAAAGTCCTCATATTTCCTGAGTTTATAAACATAATATACATTAAAAAAAAACGAAAAAAAGATGTTGTGATGCCAAAAAACATCGACGTGATTATAGTACCGTATTTTTCGGACTATAAGTCGCAGTTTTTTTCATAGTTCGACCGGGGGTACGACTTATACTCAGTAGCGACTTATGTGTGAAATTATTAACACATTAGCGTAAAATATCAAATAATATTATTTATCTCATTCACGTAAGAGACTAGACGTATAAGATTTCATGGGATTTAGCGATTAGGAGTGACAGATTGTTTGGTAAACGTATAGCATGTTCTATATGTTATAGTTATTTGCATGACGCTTACCATAATATGTTACGTTAACATACCAGTTGGTTATTTATGCCTCATATAACGTACACTTATTCAGCCTGTTGTTCACTATTCTTTATTTATTTTAAATTGCCTTTCAAATGTCTATTCTTGGTGTTGGCTTTTATCAAATACATTTCCCCAGAAAATGCGACTTATACTCCAGCGCGACTTATACTGTATATGCTTTTTTCCTTCTTTATTATGAGCAACTTATTCTCCGAAAAATACGGTAGTATCGACTAGATACGTTCCTGTACTTGGTATCATTACAGTGGATGTCAGGTGTAGATCCACCAATGGCACACCGAATATCAGTACCGAATATGATTCATTAGTATCGCAGTACTATACTAATACCGGTATACCGTACAACTACAGCTAGCGTCATAACTCGGAAAAATGATGAAACCTTTACTTAATGCCAATAACAAGTAATTTGTCAGCTGATACGGGTAATTTTTACTACCTTATGTTTACATTACGAGCCTCAGCTTCTGTGTGCGTATGATGGTTTCCCCATCTCCACCCACAGAGACAAAGACAGACAAGAGGGTTCGCTCCCTTTCTTTCAACCTACTCAGTGGCCTAGTGGTTAGAGTGTCCGCCCTGAGATCGGTAGGTTGTGAGTAGGGATGATGTTAGATAAGAAATTATCGAGTTCGAGGCCATTATCGAATCCTCTTATCGAACCGATTCCTTATCGATTCTCTTATCGAATCCAGATAGGTTGTTGTATATGGAAAAAAAACACAATATTTGGTTTAACAAAAGCTCACTTTTATTTTATAAGAAAAAAATACAATAAAATAAATAAATAAATATTGACTGTTACACCCTGTTGGAGGCAGATATTTACATATATCCGTATTTAAGTGTTACTTCTTTTATTTCATAATCATATTACAAAACAGCTAGTGTTTTTCTTCCAATTGTGGTCTTTTGGTTGTCTGCAAATACTGTGTGCTAACCTTGAGTGAGGAATGTAAGAAAGAGAGATACTCTTTTCTCTTATCTATCCTTATGTCCAGGTGCAGAGGACAATGGGCATGTGTTTGGGCTGGAGGGACAAGACTGCGAGGGTGGGAGGGAGAGAGACTTAATAGGGGAGAGGGTTTTTCATTGGAGGGGGGCAGACCATCTTAGCGGTGCGATTGAATGTTCTATGCTGGACTGGTCTCAGTATATTTACAAAGCTTTGCAAATATATTTCAAAATACCTATTCTGTCTCTGGTGGTTTTTCTACTCAGCTTTAAGTGTCGTAAAGAGCTTGGGAGCGAACAGCGACTTGAATTCCCTGGGAGGAACAACTGGTCCAAACGCAACAACCCCTAAAAAAATTAAAATAATAAATATTGACTGTATATTAAGTGGGATTTTTCAGAAAAACAAATATATACAGTAACAAAAAAACAACCTGTCTCTGTGATCACTATAGGTGAATAGCCATGCCTTGAGGCGTTTTTTCCGGTCCATTATTTTTGCTGCTTGTGTGACATCACAGGAAATGACGTAGCTCAGTCTAATGACTGAGCTACGTCATTTCCTGTGATGTCCCACAGGGCATTTCTTGTGGGACGGGATTCGTTCCCAGGGCTTCGAATAAAGAACCAACTCTTTTTCTTTACTACAGTGGCCTTGTTAACGGGAACCGGTTCTCAATAAGGGATTTGAGTCCATGGAATCGGTTCTTTTCTTATCGAACAACCGGGAGAACCGGTTTCGAACATCATCCCTACTTGTGAGTTCAAACCCCGGCCGAGTCATACCAAAGACTATAAAAATGGGACCCGTTACCTCCCTGCTTGGCACTCAGCATCAAGGGTTGGAATTGGGGGTTAAATCACCAAAAATTATTCCCGGGCGTGGCACCGCTGCTGCCCACTGCTCCCCTCACCTCCCAGGGGGTGAACAAGGGTGATGGGTCAAATGCAGAAAATAATTTCACCACACCTAGTGTGTGTGTGACAATCATTGGTACTTTAACTTTAACTTTAACTTATAATATCTACGGCTTTTCACACACACAAATGAATGCTGAGGGTGGCCGTATGAACAACTTTAACACTGTTACAAATGTGCGCCACACTGTGAACCCACACCAAACAAGAATGACAAACACATTTCGGGAGAACATCCGCACCGTAACACAACATAAACACAACAGAACAAATACCCAGAAACCCTTGCAGCACTAACTCATTGGTACTTTAACTTTAACTTCAATCTGCCATAAATAGGTTAAAAAGTGAATTCGGTTTTCATCAGATCTTTTGTAACGGACTACAAAAACCAAGATAGCACCGGATCAAACTAATCACAGTGGACTTTTTTTAGTTTTTTTATGTTGTATGTTCAACATAGCCATTCCTGCACAAGTGTTAAACATTAACACAACAAGTATTCAACCGTTGGTACTTAACACATCCTAATAGTTCCTCGGCTGTCAATCCGAGTGTTAATTGTGTTGCCTTCTGCTGAGCAAACGCTTAAAAAAATGGTCAAAATGGAAGCTAATAGTGTCTTTTGTCAATAGAAAGGGCAAATTTAAATGGTTCTAAAAAGAAGTGGTTATTTTAACTGAGAATAAGAGCAGCTAACAGCTATTTTATGACTTTTTGTGCAAGCGCTGAATTGCTCGGTGAATGGAGAGAAAGCAGGGAGGGGAGGCTCTCATAAATGGCACAAACAATTAGCGTATTCCCAAACCTCCGCAGTGTCGAGTATCAGCGATCGATGTGCACGCGGCGGAGTGAAAACCATTAATTCTGATGAATAATAGATTAGCAAGTTATCATTTTGGCGAGGCGACACTTAGTGGGGATACGTCTGATGGCATCAGACCGCCTCGCTATAATGGAACTCTTCCATTTAGGCCATTGCGAGGCCATTAGCGAGTGGCTTGTTTGCAATTAATTCCAAATAAAGCGCCCCCTGTAAGTTATTTACCCGAATGAGATTGAGGCACTTTGAGCTGTTTAAGCCAATAACCATAATGTCTGCATTTTGGTGTTTTTGCAGCGGGCAACGGAGAAGTATTGTGTTGATTGTGTTATGGCTGCAAGTGACACATTAAAACATGATCCTATGGAGACGTGTCAGCAATAAATGGTTGATGATGCGAGCCAAAAATTTGCATTATTTTGTGGAATTAATTATTGGTTACAGAGAATGCTGTAATTATGTTTGCCAAAAGCGGAAAGAGGGCGGGACCTTAGTTGTTGTTGTTGTTATTTGCATAATTAGAAATGTCATTAAACGAGTGATTTTCTTTTCAACCTAAATAATGGCTGAGAAAACAGAAAGGAAAATGTAGGCCTCTTTGACTACATTTACGAACACATATATTGCACAACACAGCAGCAACAGAACCAATGTTGCAATAGTGCTAAGTAGCCGACTGCTGAGTCAGCATTAAATTGGACCTGTTATGCAAAACCAACGTTTTCATACCTGCCAACTTTTGAAATCAGAAAAACCTAGTAGCCAGGGTCCAAGGGCCGCAGGCCCCGGTAGGTCCAGGACAAAGTCCTGGTGGAGGGTTCAGGGCTTCGCCCCCCGACGCAAAATGATTATTAGCATTCAGACAGGTTAAAATGTTGCTAAAACCATCACTTTTCTATCAGTCACAGTGACTTTTCAAAACAAAAATATTACAGCAAAAATCATATGGGTTGATTGACATGTTTATTCTGTAAGCTAACTTCAATAGTTTGAAATTATTTTGACAGTTAATGCCAGTTATCCTGTCAACCTTTCACAAGACTTCAATTTGTTAATTGAAAGTATAAACAGTATAAACACTTTTTACAGTAAACAAATGGTAAAACAGTACTAAACAATTCCATTAAAAAAAAAATTGGTGTCATTATTAACTTTCTGTCCAAGCTTGTATAATCTACTGCCTTGTTCAATTGTAAAAAATATTCTGTGCCTAAAATTCACATTTCTATCACAATTATCATACTGTAAACATGGTAAGCTAACTTCATTAAAATTAATAGTCCTGTCAATAGCATGGAATTACAATTCAAATGTAGTTTTTTTGTAAGCCTTTCAAAAGAATTCAAAATATGAAAAATTAATGAAAATTAATTTAAGCCATCAGACACTTGAAAAGTGGCACATCACATCTCTAATGTAATCATTTGAACTTGTCAACAGAAATAGCACTGCAAAAATATTAAGGACATACTTCTGTATTTTGGTAGTTATGCTGTCAACATTTAACAAGATTTCTTCAACTTGGACTTGAAAGCATAAATAGTATAAACACTTTTAACAGTATGTCGTGCTGTGAAATACAGCCGACAGGATTGCGCACCAAACACGAAGCAAGGCCAAAGCGCATGCATGGTGCAGGAGAACAAAGGACTTCTTTCATTTAAGGTTTGTGATAAACCATCAAACTCATTCGTTAAAAGGACTCTATAGTAATATAAAGCGAATTTTTCTGGACATTATCATGCAAGAAAAGTTTATTTTTGGGACCGCGATCACCGCGTAATGATTTTTAAAGGTTGCATTACAAACATTTAACTGTCCCATGTGATCAGCCAGTGCGATTGGAAATCCATGTTCAATTATTGCCTCCGTAAATAAAACTTCGGCATTTATCACATCCAAAGAATCTGTTTGGGCGACGAAAAACGTTGAAAGTTTTCCACTTGTATCGCTAGCAACGGCATTAGACTTGTGTTTTTTTGTCCCAACGTGGTCTTTTACATCGCTAATTCCTCCGTGTCCGATCGAAAAATCTTGTCTGCACAAGGTGCAATTCGCGTAGTTTTCACCCTTTTTTTTTTTTAAATTAATGAAAAACCGTATTTTTTATCACTGCAACCGTAACCCGGAATAGGTTGATGAAAACCGTACGAATTACGGGAAAACCGGAGTAGTTGGCAGGTATGCGTTTATTACCTGTATGTACCTGTGTTTATGTATTTGGTATCAAACCGTGGAGGCATGGTGGAGATTAGTGTTGTCCCGATACCAATATTTTGGTATCGGTACCGGCACCAAAAGTATTCTGGTACTTTGATACTTTTCTAAATAAAGGGCACCACAACAAGATTTAATTATTGTCTTTATGTTAACAAACACCATACGGTATATTATACATTTGTTATTGCAAGTTTGTCCTTAAATAAAATAGTGAACATACAAGACAACTTGTCTTTTAGTAGTAAGTAAACAAACAAAGGCTCCTAATTTAGCTGCTGATATATGCAGTAACATATTGTGTCATTTTCCATTCTATTATTTTGTCAGCATTATTAAGGACAAGCGTTAGAAAATTAATTATTAATCTACTTGTTTATTTACCGTATTTTTCGGACTATAAATCGCAGTTTTTTTTCATAGTTTGGCCGGGGGTGCGACTTATACTCAGGAGCGACTTATGTGTGAAATTATTAACACATTAGCGTAAAATATCAAATAATATTATTTAGCTCATTCACGTAAGAGACTAGACGTATAAGATTTCATGGGATTTAGCGATTAGGAGTGACAGATTGTTTGGTAAACGTATAGCATGTTCTATATGTTATAGTTATTTGAATGACTCTTACCATAATATGTTACGTTAACATACCAGTTGGTTATTTATGCCTCATATAACGTACACTTATTCAGCCTGTTGTTCACTATTCTTTATTTATTTTAAATTGCCTTTTATCAAATAAATTTCCCCCAAAAATGCGACTTATACTCCAGTGCGACTTAAATATGTTTTTTCCTTCTTTATTATGCATTTTCAGCCAGTGCGACTTATACTCCGGAGCGACTTATACTCCGAAAAATACGGTACTGTTAATATCTGCTTACTTTCTCTTTTAACATGTTCTATCTACACTTCTGTTAAAATGTAATAATCACTTATTCTTCTGTTTGATACTTTACATTAGTTTTGAATAATATCACAAATTTGGGTATCAATCCGATACCAAGTCGTTACAGGATCATACATTGGTCATCTTCAAAGTCCTCATGTGTCCAGGGACATATTTCCTGACTTTATAAACATAATATACATTTAAAACAAAACGAAAGAAGATATTTTTGATGCTAAAACATATCGATGTGATCATAGTAGTATTGACTGGATACGCTTTTAACCTCCCTCCCTCCTCCGCGACACCTGGAGTCGAATTTTTGCTTGCATGCAGAACGGCCCCAGGCCTATGGACACTACATCAACACACCCGAGACAATGGGCATATACACCCCCACCCCACGCCTTCACCACCACTGATGGACGGCTGGCAGCACTTCATAGCAGCAGTAGACCTCCAGGGACCCAACTCCCCACCCCCCTCTGTTGTGAGTTGTCGTGATTATATGCAACATGTTTATGTGTACATAGCATGGAGGTTTTTATTTTATTTTTTTACTCATCTTTTTCCCCAGCATTTTAACGTTGTCTTTACGTGGCGCCTTTGGCGACCCATCAGTGTTCCTGTTCCGTAACCATGTACACTGTTTCTTTGTCTAATCTTGAACAGGTTTGTGCTGAAAACATAGTTTCGTTGTACTTGTGCAATGACAAATCCTAATTTGTTTTTCACGAACACACAAGCAATTGACCATTTTATTGATCGTTATTTTGTGCTCAAAAGATGGATCCCTCTACGCCAGGGGTCGGCAACCCGCGGCTCTAGAGCCGCATGCGGCTCATTAGCGCCGCCCTAGTGGCTCTCTGGAGCTTTTTAAAACATGTATGAAAAATGGAAAAAGATGAGGGGAAAAAAAATCTATTTTTTGTTTTAATATGGTTTCTGTAGGAGGACAAACATGACACAAGCCTCCCTAATTGTTATAAAGCACACTGTTTATATTAAACAGGCTTCACTGATTCGAGTATTTGGCGAGCGCCGTTTTGTCCTACTAATTTTGGCGGTCTTTGAACTCACCTTAGTTTGTTTACATGTATAACTTTCTAGGACGTGTTTTATGCCACTTCTTTTTCTGTCTCATTTTGTCCACCAAACTTTTAACGTTGTGCATGAAAGGTGAGTTTTGTTGATGTTATTGACTTGTGTGGAGTGCTAATCGGACATATTTGGTCACTGCATGACTGCAAGCTAATCGATGCTAACATGCTATTTAGGCTAGCTACATGTACATATTGCATCATTATGCCTCATTTGTAGCTATATTCGAGGTCATTTAGTTTCCTTTAAGTCCTCTTAATTCAATTTATATCTCATGACACACTATCTGTATGTAATATGGCTTTTAATTTTTTGCGGCTCCGGACAGATTTGTTTTTGTATTTTTGGTCCAATATGGCTCTTTCAACATTTTGGGTTGCCGACCCCTGGTGTAGGACAAACATGACACAAACCTCCCTAATTGTTATAAAGCACACTGTTTATATTAAACATGCTTCACTGATTCCAGTATTTGGCGAGCACCGTTTTGTCTTACTAATTTTGGCGGTCCTTGAACTCACCGTCGTTTGTTTACATGTATAACTTTCTAGGACGTGTTTTATGCCACTTCTTTATCTGTCTCATTTTGTCCACCAAACTTTTAACGTTGTGCGTGAATCCACAAAGGTGAGTTTTGTTGATGTTATTGACTTGTGTGGAGTGCTAATCAGACATATTTGGTCACTGCATGACTGCAAGCTAATCGATGCTAACATGCTATTTAGGCTAGCTATATGTACATATTGCATCATTATGCCTCATTTGTAGCTATATTTGAGCTCATTTAGTTTCCTTTAAGTCCTCTTAATTCCATGACACACTATCTGTATGTAATATGGCTTTTAAGTTTTTGCGGCTCCAGACAGATTTGTTTTTGTATTTTTGGTCCAATATGGCTCTTTCAACATTTTGGGTTGCCGACCCCTGGTGTAGGAGGACAAACATGACACAAACCTCCCTAATTGTTATAAAGCACACTGTTTATATTAAACATGCTTCACTGATTCCAGTATTTGGCGAGCGCCGTTTTGTCCTACTAATTTTGGCGGTCCTTGAACTCACCGTCGTTTGTTTACATGTATAACTTTCTCCGACATTCTAGGACGTGTTTTATGCCACTTCTTTTTCTGTCTCATTTTGTCCACCAAACTTTTAACGTTGTGCGTGAATCCACAAAGGTGAGTTTTGTTGATGTTATTGACTTGTGTGGAGTGCTAATCAGACATATTTGGTCACTGCATGACTGCGAGCTAATCGATGCTAACATGCTATTTAGGCTAGCTATATGTACATATTGCATCATAATGCCTCATTTGTAGCTATATTTGAGCTCATTTAGTTTCCTTTAAGTCATCTTAATTCCATGACACACTATCTGTATGTAATATGGCTTTTATTTTTTTGCGGCTCCAGACAGATTTGTTTTTGTATTTTTGGTCCAATATGGCTCTTTCAACATGTTGGGTTGACGACCCCTGATCTACGCCATTGCTGGTGCCGCGTCGCCGCCGAGGTGAAATTGAAGGAGCCGCGTGACTCATCACGGTCGGGACGCCGTCTCAACTTAAATGCCGTCCAAACATGCAGCGGGCAGCAAGAAAAAAAACACACACATCAAACTTTCAATGCTCCAGCGTCCCATAAAGGGGGTTGGGGGGGTTAGATAGTTCTATCGAGGCCTCAACAGCCTTTTGTGAATTATTCAAGACAGCACCGAGAGGAGAGGAAGTCTAAGTGCAATCCTCTCCTTCCCACTCACGCTCCTCCTCCCGTTAGGCGGCCGATAAGCACATGTGGCATTTGGACAAAAAAAAAAAACGATGATTCCACACCTTGAGGGATCATTTCAAAGTAATGTATTAGGAATAACAGCTAAACTTTCCAGTGGAGACAATGTGGGCGAGGGATGCACAAATTGATAGAAATGGAATCGACATCGAGGTTTTTAATTAGTGCAGTTAATAACCGCACGGGTCTGAGCATACTTGCCAACCTTGAGACCTCCGATTTCGGGAGGTGGGGGGTGGGGGCGTGGTCTGGGGTGGGGCAGGGCGTGGTTGAGGGCGTGGTTAAGAGGGGAGGAGTATATTGACAGCTAGAATTCACCAAGTCAAGTATTTCATACATATATATACAGGTATATATATATATATATATATATATATATATATTAGAGATGCGCGGTTTGCGGACACAACTGCGGAGTCCGCGGATTATCCGCGGTTCGGGCGGTTGAAATAAAAAAAAATAGATTTTATCCGCGGGTCGGGTCGGGCGGTTGAAATAAAAAAAAAAAAAGATTTTAAATAGATTCAGGCGGGTGGCAGTTAAACCAATTGGGAAATATATATACATAGTTAAATGTTGTTACCCACATACGAAAAACGAGCAGGCACCTGCAGCATATGCCACAACAGAAGAAGAAGAAAAAAAAAAAGAGATGGACACTTTTACGGAGCGGAGAAGGGACGCCTCGCCGGGGTCCGGGAGCGAGGCCCCTTCCCCCGAGAGGGCCCCACCGGGAGCCGTAGCTGAGGTGATCCGCGAGAAGGGCCCGACGCACATCCAGGGTCACCACCGCGCCCACCGCACCGACACCCCGCCTCGTCCGCCTTCGGCGCGGCCGGCGTCACGCGCAGCAGGTAAGCAGCTTACCTGCCCGCCACCCCCGTGGCCGGGGGCTCGTAACAGGGGTCACTCCGCGCGCTCCGCCCGCGCAGCTTACCTGCCCGCCACCCCTGTTGCCGGGGGCGCGTAACAGGGGTCACTCCGCGCGCAGTGCGCTCACGAAAGGGGTGGGGCTCACCCTGGTTGATATAGACAGCAGGACGGTGGCCATGGAAGTTGGAACCCGCTAAGGAGTGTGTAACAACCCACCTGCCGAATCAACTAGCCCTGAAAATGGATGGCGCTGGAGCGTCGGGCCCATACCCGGCCGTCGCCGGCAGCGAGACGCGCTTGGAGGTGCGCTCAGCGCGGCTCCCATATGATTGCGCACTGGTGTGCGTCTGGGTCGTGACAGCGTGGCACGTGAATGTCTGTGCTGCATTGGATCAGTCTCCTTTCTTTAACAGGCAAAAGCTTTATAACCTCACTAATGCCTTGCATCGTCTATATTAGATATATAACAACGGGCGGGTGCGGGCGGGTGCGGTTCTGATCAAATGTTACATCGGGTGGATGGCGGATGGTTGACGACTTTCTGATGCGGTTGCGGATGAAATAATTGCCTATCCGCGCATCTCTAATATATATATATATATATATACATATATTATATATATATATATATATATATATATATATATATATATATATATATATATATATATATATATATATATATATAAATATATGTATGTGTGGGGAAAAAAAAAATCACAAGACTATTTCATCTCTACAGGCCTGTTTCATGAGGGGGGGTACCCTCAATCGTCAGGCCTGTAGAGATGAAATAGTCTTGTGATTTTTTTTTTTTTCCCCACACATACATATATTGCGCTCTACTACGGTATCGAGCACTATTTTTTGGATAACCTTATTAAGACATATATATATATATATATATATATATATATATATATATATATATATATATATATATATATATATATATATATATATATATATATATATATATATATGTATATATATATATATATATATATATATATATATATATTATATATATATATATATATATATATATATATACAGTATATATATATATATATATATATATATATATATATACATATATATATATATATATATATGTATATATATATATATATATATATATATATATATATATATATATATATATATATATATATATATACAGTATATATATATATATATATATATATGTACAGTATATATATATATATATTTATATATATATATATTATATATATATATATATACATATATATATATATATATATATATATATATATATATCTACATCCTGAAAATATGCAAACAAAACTGTGTTTAGATAATTGATACTTCAAACTTGCATAAATAAATCTTAAGGAATATAACATAACTTGGCTTCTGAGAGCTTGAAAATGTAATGAATAAAATGCTAAAGTTGTTGATAAACAAGCAATTATTTTAATAATTAAATATGGCCATTTTAAATGAATTATTATGATAATTTAAAATTAATTATTTCAAATATGTTTATTTTAATGTATAATTCTAATGCCTGGATGTAATAAGGAGTCAGAAAAAATACAATTAATTTTGATGTTTTTAGCAAAATATAGTAAAAATGTATTTAGTTGTTTTTTTTAAATTAATAAATATATTTATTTTTAGGTAAAATAAACATAATAATACAATTTATCTCTAGTCTGGATGATTTATTTCTTGTCACCCAGTTGTCCTCCTGTCGTGAAAAAAGGCTGTCCTCACTCAGGTCCGCATGGAGCTGGAGGGGGCGTGGCCTCCAGCTCCGGCTGAAAATCGGGAGATTTTCGGGAGAAGGCGCTGAATTTCGGGAGTCTCCCGGAAAATTCGGGAGGGTTGGCAAGTATGGGTCTGAGGTTGTTGTTTTTTTCTCCCCCGGCATTTGAGTGACAGACATGTTGGCCAATCACAATTGCATGTGTTCGTCTCTCGCTTCAAACAGGAAGAAATACATTTTTCTTTGTGCATCTCTCTCATGTACATAGTGTATATATCCCCCCCCCCCCCCCCTCCTTTTTTGTATACCGTATTTTTCGGAGTATAAGTCGCTCCGGAGTATAAGTCGCACCGAAAATGCATAATAAAGAAGGAAAAAAAACATATATAAGTCGCACTGGAGTATAAGTCGCATTTTTGGGGGAAATTTATTTGATAAAAGCCAACACCAAGAATAGACATTAAGACTTAGACTTCCTTTTTATTGTCGTTCAAATTTAAACTTTACAGTACAGATAAGAACGAAATTTCGTTACATAAGCTCATGGTAGTGCAGGATAAAAAAGCAATAATGTGCATATATAAATAGATAAATATATATAAATAATATATATATATAAAATAAATAAATATATACAATATATATAAATAAATAAATAGATTACTGTACATATAAATATATTGCACTTTTTCACATGCATCCACGTTATATTGTCTTTTTTATTCCAGCGAGTTAATCCATTTTGGGGGGAGTTGAGGGGATGATTTAATTATGATGCGTTTAAGAGTCTTACGGCCTGAGGGAAGAAGCTGTTCCAGAACCTGGAGGTTCTGCTTTGGAGGCTGCGGAACCTCTTTCTAGAGTCCAGCAGTGGAAACAATCCTTGGTGGGGGTGGGAGGAGTCTTTGCAGATTTTCTGAGCCCTGGTCAGGCAGCGGCTTTTTGCGATCTCCTGCATATATCTCAGATATATTTGAAAGGCAATTTAAAATAAATAAAGAATAGTGAACAACAGGCTGAATAAGTGTACGTTATATGAGGCATAAATAACCAACTGGTATGTTAACGTAACATATTATGGTAAGAGTCATTCAAATAACTATAACATATAGAACATGCTATACGTTTACCAAACAATCTGTCACTCCTAATCGCTAAATCCCATGAAATCTTATACGTCTAGTCTCTTACGTGAATGAGATAAATAATATTATTTGATATTTTACGCTAATGCGTTAATAATTTCACACATAAGTCTCTCCTGAGTGTAAGTCATAATTTACAAGAACGATAAAAAAAATTGGCAATATTGTGGTAAAAGTCAGAATTTGATATGACACGTGTCACCATTTTGCATGAAAAAGTATTAATTTTACAATAAAAAGTGATACTTTTATGAGAAAATTTGCAATATTCTTGTTGATGTCTCAAGAAGGGTTGAAAACAAGAACACACACACGCGCACACACACATTCTTGTATTTGTTATGTTCTTGAGACCTCCGAAAAATGCCTACCTCTTTAGGACCACCCTTTCTAGATACATAAAGATTTGTATTTACAACATTAATAATATATACATACTATATATTTTTTGAGGTCACTGGGGTGAGTTTTTCCTTGCCCGTATGTGGGCTTTGTACCGAGGATGTCGTTGTGGCTTGTGCAGCCCTTTGAGACACTTGTGATTTAGGGCTATATAAATAAAGATTGATTGATTGATGATTGATTGAAATACAAAAAAGCTTGTTGTGAAAAATGAGTTGGAATTTCACAAGAAAAAGGTTACAATTTAACAAGAAAAACCTAGAATTTTGGCAGTATCATAATAAAAGTCGTAATTTTACTCAACGCAAGTGAACATTTTTACAAGAAAAAATGGACATTTGTGCAATATTGTCATAAAAGTTGGAATTTTACTCAATAACAGTCGCAATTTTACAAGAAAAGCTTACTATTTTGACAATTTTATGATAAGAGTCGTAATTTTACTTGACAAAAGTCACAATTTTATAAGAACACTTTTTAAAATGTTGGCAATATTATAATAATAATCAGAATTTTGCTGAGCAAAATTATGACAAAAGTCATAATTTACAAGAACGACAAAAAAATTGGCAATATTGTGGTAAAAGTGAGAATTTTACATGACACGTGTCACCATTTTGCATTGAAAAGTAATAATTTTACAATAAAAAGTGATAATTTTATGAGAAAATGTGCAATATTTTTGTTGATGTCTCAAGAAGGGTTGAAAACAAGAATACACACACACACACACACACACACACACACACACACATTCTTGTATTTGTTAACTTCTTCAGACCTCCAAAAAATGCTTGCCTCTTTAGGACCACCCTTTGGAGATACATAAAGATTTGTATTTACAACATTAATAATATATACATACTGTGCAAATACAAAAAAGCTTGTTGTGAAAAATGAGTTGGAATTTCACAAGAAAAAGGTTACAATTTAACAAGAAAAACCTAGAATTTTGGCAGTATTATAACGAAAGTCGTAATTTTACTCAACGCAAGTAAAAAATTTACAAGAAAAAATGAACATTTGTGCAATATTGTCATAAAAGTTGGAATTTTACTCAATAACAGTCGCAATTTTACAAGAAAAGCTTACTATTTTGACAATTTTATGATAAGAGTCGTAATTTTACTCGACAAAAGTCACAATTTTATAAGAACACTTTTTAAAATGTTGGCAATATTATAATAATAATCAGAATTTTGCTGAGCAAAATTATGACAAAAGTCATAATTTACAAGAACGACAAAAAAATTGGCAATATTGTGGTAAAAGTGAGAATTTTACATGACACGTGTCACCATTTTGCATTGAAAAGTAATAATTTTACAATAAAAAGTGATAATTTTATGAGAAAATGTGCAATATTTTTGTTGATGTCTCAAGAAGGGTTGAAAACAAGAATACACACACACACACACACACACACACACATTCTTGTATTTGTTAACTTCTTCAGACCTCCAAAAAATGCTTGCCTCTTTAGGACCACCCTTTGGAGATACATAAAGATTTGTATTTACAACATTAATAATATATACATACTGTGCAAATACAAAAAAGCTTGTTGTGAAAAATGAGTTGGAATTTCACAAGAAAAAGGTTACAATTTAACAAGAAAAACCTAGAATTTTGGCAGTATCATAATAAAAGTCGTAATTTTACTCAACGCAAGTGAAAATTTTACAAGAAAAAATGAACATTTGTGCAATATTGTGATAAAAGTTGGAATTTTACTCAATAACAGTCGCAATTTTACAAGAAAAGCTTACTATTTGGACAATTTTATGAAAAGAGTCGTAATTTTACTCGACAAAATTCACAATTGTATAAGAAAACTTTTTAAATTGTTGGCAATATTATAATAATAATCGGAATTTTGCTCGGCAAAATTATGACAAAAGTCATAATTTACAAGAACGACAAAAACATTGGCAATATTGTGGTAAAAGTCAGAATTTTACATGACACGTGTCACCATTTTGCATTGAACAGTAATAATTGTACAATAAAAAGTGATAATTTTATGAGAAAATTTGCAATATTTTTGTTGATGTCTCAAGAAGGGTTGGAATACAATAACACACGCACACACACACACACACACACACACACACACACACACACACACACACACACACACACACACACACACACACATTCTTGTATTTGTTAACTTCTTCAGACCTCCAAAAATGCCTGCCTCTTTAGGACCACCCTTTCTAGATACATAAAGATTTGTATTTACAACATTAATAATATATACATACTGTGCAAATATAAAAAAGCTTGTTGTGAAAAATGAGTTGGAATTTCACAAGAAAAAGGTTACAATTTAACAAGAAAAACCTAGAATTTTGGCAGTATCATAATAAAAGTCGTAATTTTACTCAACGCAAGTGAAAATTTTACAAGAAAAAAATAAACATTTGTGCAATATTGTGATAAAAGTTGGAATTGTACGCAATTTTACAAGAAAAGCTGACTATTTGGGCAATGTTATGAAAAGAGTCGTAATTTTACTCGACAAAAGTCACCATTTTATAAGAAAACTTTTTAAAATGTTGGCAATATTAGAATAATAATTGGAATTTTGCTGGGCAAAATTATGACAAAAGTCATCATTTACAAGAACGACAAAAAAATTGGCAATATTGTGGTAAAAGTCAGAATGTTATGTGACACGTGTCACCATTTTGCATTGAAAAGTAATAATTTTACAATAAAAAGTGAGAATTGCATGAGAAAACTTGCACTATTACAGAGACAGAAAAATATGAGAAATTGTTCCCAATTTTATTAGTACAGTATGTCTCTATATACATATTTATTTATTTATTCTTAATTAATTTTGGCCAAAGGGGGCGCATTTCAATTTCTTACACACACTTGTTATTATATATGTTGACCAGAGGGGGAGCACTTAAATTTTTTACACACACTTGTTATTTCATATGTTGACCAGAGGGGGGGGCACTATTAAAACCGACACACAGTCAATTTGAAAAATCCCTCTTTTTGGGACCACCATAATTTTGATAGATTTCACCACCAGGGGTGCAAATGAGACATTCTCTATTAGATGCAATGGTTTTCTGTATTGGGACCATGATTTATGTCCTAACTTGTTCACCGGTCCTCATATGGAAGCTACTTTTCCAGGCCCGCGAACAGGTTTTATCCGGCCCGCGGGATACGTTTGCTAAGTATAAAAATGAGCCGACATTTTTTAATGAAAGAAACCGCTGTTCTAAATGTGTCCACTAGATGTCGCAATTCTTTGTATCTTTGTAGATGATGCTACATATGTAAAAATAAAAATAAACCACATGTTAGTGCACCAGTCGAGGAAAATGAGCAAACTACATAAATAACATCCTGTAATTTGATTTTGGTATTATTTTTTTTATCTTGATAGATTGAAAATGAACACCAATGAGTTGACTGATGAACATTATCACATAATGTATTCAGAAAATATAAATAACGACAAACAAAGTATATATACTAGGGCTGCAGCTAACGATTATTTTTCTATCGATTAATCTATAGATTATTTTTTCGATTAATCGGTTAATCTATAGATTATTTTTTTCGATTAATCTATAGATTATTTTTCCTTTTACCGATTTTTTTTTTTTTTTTTTAAATGAAGAGGAAAAAATAAATGTAGGCCAGTTTTTTTCAAAAGGCATGGCTTTTATTTACAAAAAAAAAAGTGTGGCCACTCAGTCAACATTGACAACAACATGACAAAATATTCTGTAACAATGTAAACATTTAAAACTTTTAACATTTAACAAAATTAAAAGTAGCTTATTTGCTTTTTAATGTGCAAATATAAAAGTAAACATCCAGTGCAAATCTTAATATTCTGGAATAGTATAAGCATTTCAAAAGTAAAAGTATTGCTTATTTTGCTTTAAAATGTGCAAAAATAAAGATAAACATCCAATACAAAAAAGTGCAAAACGGAAATATTCTGTAACAAGTGTAAACATTTCAACAAAAGTAAAAGTATTGCTTATTTGCTAAAATGTGCAAAAATAAAGCTAAACATCCAATACAAAAAAGTGTACTGTGTAAACATTTCAACAAAAGTAAAAGTATTGCTTATTTTGCTTAATAACACAACAATGATAGTATGATTAAAGTGAAAGTTAATTGTTGGTTTGTACATAGTATATGTAACTGTTAATGTTGTAAAAGGTATTTGCACAACTAATTAACGTTAGCGTTTGTGACACGTCTTGTGCCGTGGGGTTCTTTCAGGACCGACAGACTGAACGCCAGACGGCTTTGCCAGGTTTACAATCTTTTAATTTTACACAAAGTCTTTTCTCTTCCAACTGCGCGGATCGCGCACCTGGGCACGATTGCGGCGTCGCTCCCGGCGCGCCCCGCCTCGCCGCTCGCTGGCCGCCGCCGCCTCTCCACAGCGTTAAAGAGGAGCGCGTCTTTGTAAACACTGAACAGGAACGCCAAACGCGCCTCTCAGAGCGAAACGGTGCTTTAGTTTATGAATTTACAACGCAGATACAAATGACACATTCATGTTTTTGTGTAATAATGACAACGTATACGCACGCGGACGATTGACTTGTTGATGGTGATGGCAAGAACGCTGTCGGGGGTTTTCTTTTCAAATGTTCGTTCATAGCCGTTGTGCTGCTATGATAGGCCATTTCCGCTCGACACAGTGTGCATACAATTGAAATACTCCCACACTTTTGACGACTTTTGGCGTGCTTTTTTCCCCTCGCTCGCATCGTCTGCTTTGCGCTCCGCCATGACAGTAGTGTGACGTAAATATGCGACGCGCCGACGCACAAAAACGGCGTCGACGTATTTACGTAACCAATGACGTCGACTACGTCGACGCGTCGTTCCAGCCTTAATATATACTATTAATCGCAATATGTAAGTGTAAAAAAACAACAACATTATGATTTGTACATTTTCAGTAGGGCTGCAACTAACGATTAATTTGATAATTGATCAATCTGTCGATTATTACTTCGATTAATCGATTAATAATCGGATAAAGGAGACAAACTACATTTCTATCCTTTCCAGTATTTTATTGGAAAAAAACAGCATACTGGCACCATACTTATTTTGATTATTGTTTCTCAGCTGTTTGTACATGTTGCAGTTTATAAATAAAGGTTTATAAAAAAAATAAAAATAAAAAAAAATTAATAAATTGCCTCTAGCATAGATCCAACGAATCGATGACTAAATTAATCGCCAACTGTTTTTATAATCGATTTAATCGATTAGTTGTTGCAGCCCTAATTTTCAGAATGTGCTTGTTCTATTTTTAAACAAAAAAAACAATCCGAAGTTGTCTTTATTTTTAAGTTATCGTGATTTTACTTGGGAGTAGATTTTTCTCCATGTGGCCCCCCCGATCTAAAATGAGTTTGACACCCCTGTGTTAAACAAAATGCTTTGCAGGTAGTCTAAATAAAGGTGCTTTCAAATAAACTTTAAAAAAGCCTTATCTTGTATAGTTTATAATTCAGTCGACTAAATTTACAGTAATTACAGCTGACTAAAATGTAACTGAACTAAAATACATTTCCGTCAAAAGACTACGCCTCAGACTAAATGAAATACTGCTGTGGAACGTAACGCTGGTTTGAGAGAGGTGTATTCTGCTACAGCAACATGGGTTGAGGATTTATGGGTTCTTTGCATGTTTGTGCAAATGAAATATTCAAAGTGGGACATTTTGAATAAGACGTGACAGCATTGTAATGGTAATGCCAACTACTCTGCAAAGTGAATACAGGAGAGTGGGGGGCCCCTGGACACTAAAAACTAATAGATCAATGCGGGCTAAATGTTAAGTGTATTGAATGATCCCAAGAGGCGCTGGGGCTCAGCTGGCGAGAGGACTCCCAACTTCTTCAGGGAGCCCATTTTGGGGTTAGCTCATCATCCATCACCCCCCCGCCCCCGGCCGCTTTGACCCCACTCACTTAATTAATGTGCCTCCCCTGGATTAACCCTCCCTCAGAGACCACAAAGCCACCCCACCATTGTTCCTATCGTCTTGACCGAGCACACCGCCCTCCGCTAATTTAACTCTCCGCCGGCTTGAGTTGCGCCACCGTAGTAATAAAATTCATTACTAGATTGACATTCCGGAATTTTGCAAGCTTTGTTCCGTGACTCGTGAAGAAGCCAGAATTGACCGTTTAACCGAGTGAGCCCTCCGACAAGTTGCCTCGTGTTCGCACAGTGTTCAGGCTGAGACTCGCCCATGTCCACACAAACACAAACACACACACACACACACACACACAAATAAAGTTTAAAAGTCTCACACTCAAACTAACCAGTAAACATGTTTTATGGG
The DNA here is from genome assembly GCF_033978685.3 of Nerophis lumbriciformis. NCBI lineage: Eukaryota > Metazoa > Chordata > Actinopteri > Syngnathiformes > Syngnathidae > Nerophis > Nerophis lumbriciformis. The sequence goes on along the minus strand of NC_084566.2, from coordinate 36,576,066 downwards.
TCAAAGCTTAAAAACCACTTAGGCATCTTCAGAATGGATCTGACTACAATTTAAAAAGGTTTCCCTTTAGGGCACCTGTTTTTTTGTCCCCATACCGTCAGAGGTCCCCTAAAGGTGACTGTGTAAACAGTGCAATGTCCCCATTATGTAAGCATTGCCAGAACACACACACACACACACACACACACACACACACACACACACACACACACACACACACACACACACACACACCCATTCTTGTATTTGTTACCTTCTTGAGACCTCCAAAAGATGCCTGCCTCTTTAGGACCACCCTTTCTAGATACATAAAGATTTGTATTTACAACATTAATAATATATACAGGTAAAAGCCAGTAAATTAGAATATTTTGAAAAACTTGATTTATTTCAGTAATTGCATTCAAAAGGTGTAACTTGTACATTATATTTATTCATTGCACACAGACTGATGCATTCAAATGTTTATTTCATTTAATTTTGATGATTTGAAGTGGCAACAAATGAAAATCCAAAATTCCGTGTGTCACAAAATTAGAATATTACTTAAGGCTAATACAAAAAAGGGATTTTTAGAAATGTTGGCCAACTGAAAAGTATGAAAATGAAAAATATGAGCATGTACAATACTCAATACTTGGTTGGAGCTCCTTTTGCCTCAATTACTGCGTTAATGCGGCGTGGCATGGAGTCGATGAGTTTCTGGCACTGCTCAGGTGTTATGAGAGCCCAGGTTGCTCTGATAGTGGCCTTCAACTCTTCTGCGTTTTTGGGTCTGGCATTCTGCATCTTCCTTTTCACAATACCCCACAGATTTTCTATGGGGCTAAGGTCAGGGGAGTTGGCGGGCCAATTTAGAACAGAAATACCATGGTCCGTAAACCAGGCACGGGTAGATTTTGCGCTGTGTGCAGGCGCCAAGTCCTGTTGGAACTTGAAATCTCCATCTCCATAGAGCAGGTCAGCAGCAGGAAGCATGAAGTGCTCTAAAACTTGCTGGTAGACGGCTGCGTTGACCCTGGATCTCAGGAAACAGAGTGGACCGACACCAGCAGATGACATGGCACCCCAAACCATCACTGATGGTGGAAACTTTACACTAGACTTCAGGCAACGTGGATCCTTTGCCTCTCCTGTCTTCCTCCAGACTCTGGGACCTCGATTTCCAAAGGAAATGCAAAATTTGCATGGTTGGGTGATGGTTTGGGGTGCCATGTCATCTGCTGGTGTCGGTCCACTCTGTTTCCTGAGATCCAGGATCCAGAATGTTGGCAGTATTATAATAAAAGTCGTAAGTGAAAATTTTACAAGAAAAAAATTAACATTTGTGCAATATTGTGGTAAAAGTTGGAATTGTACTCAATAATAATAATAAAAAGTGATAATTTTATGAGAAAATTTGCAATATTTTTGTTGATGTCTCAAGAAAGAATAAAAACAAGAATACACTCGCGAACACGCATTCTTGTATTTGTCTCCTTCTTGAGACCTCCAAAAAATGCCTACCTCTTTAGGACCACCCTTTCTAGATATATAAAGATTTGTATTTACAACATTAATAATATATACATACTATGCACATACAAAAAAGCTTGTTGTGAAAAATGAGTTGGAATATTTCACAAGAAAAAGGACACAATTTAACAAGAAAAACTTATAATTTTGGCAGTATTATAATAAAAGTTGTAAATGAAAATTTTACAAGAAAAAATTAACATTTGTGCAATATTGTGGTAAAAGTTGGAATTTTACTCAATAATAATAATAAAAAAAGATAATTTTATGAGAAAATGTGCAATATTTTTGTTGATGTCTCAAGAAAGAATAAAAACAAGAATACACACACACTCGCGCACACACACATTCTTGTATTTGTCACCTTCTTGAGACCTCCAAAAGATGCCTGCCTCTTTAGGACCACCCTTTCTAGATACATAAAGATTTGTATTTACAACATTAATAATATATACATACTATGCACATACAAAAAAGCTTGTTGTGAAAAATGAGTTGGAATTTCACAAGAAAAAGGACACAATTTAACAAGAAAAACTTAGAATTTTGGCAGTATTATAATAAAAGTCGTAAGTGAAAATTTTACAAGAAAAAAATTAACATTTGTGCAATATTGTGATAAAAGTTGGAATTTTACTCAATAATAATAATAAAAAGTGATAATTTTATGAGAAAATTTGCAATATTTTTGTTGATGTCTCAAGAAAGGCTGAAAACAAGAATACACACACACACTCGCGCACACACACGACGGTATAGCTCGGTTGGTAGAGCGGCCGTGCCATCAACTTGAGGGTTGCAGGTTCGATCCCCGCTTCCGCCATCCTAGTCACTGCCGTTGTGTCCTTGGGCAAGACACTTTACCCACCTGCTCCCAGTGCCACCCACACTGGTTTAAATGGAACTTAGATATTGGGTTTCACTATGTAAAGCGCTTTGAGTCACTTGAGAAAAAGCGCTATATAAATATAATTCACTTCACTTCACTTCAAGAAAAAGGACACAATTTAACAAGAAAAACTTAGAATTTTGGCAGTATTATAATAAAAGTCGTAAGTGAAAATTTTACAAGAAAAAAATTTACATTTGTGCAATATTGTGATAAAAGTTGGAATTTTACTCAATAATAATAATAAAAAGTGATAATTTTATGAGAAAATTTGCAATATTTTTGTTGATGTCTCAAGAAAGGTTGAACACAAGAATACACACACACTCGGGCACACACACATTCTTGTATTTGTTACCTTCTTGAGACCTCCCAAAAATTCCTACCTCTTTAGGACCACCCTTTCTAGATACATAAAGATTTGTATTTACAACATTAATAATATATACATACTATGCACATACAAAAAAGCTTGTTGTGAAAATGAGTTGGAATTTCACAAGAAAAAGGACACAATTTAAGAAGAAAAACTTAGAATTTTGGCAGTATCATAATGAACGTTGTCATTTTACTCAACACAAGTGACAATTTTACAAGAAAAAATTAACATTTGTGCAATATTATGATAAAAGTTGGAATTTTACTCAATAACAGTCGCAATTTTACAAGAAAAGATGAACATTTTAAGCTTTTCTTGTAAAATTGCAATTTTGTGAAAAGAGTCGTAATTTTACTCGACAAAAGTCACAATTTTATAAGAAAACTTTAAAAATGTTGGCAATATTATAATAATAATCTGAATTTTTCTGGGCAAAATTATGACAAAAGTCATAATTTACAAGAACGACAAAAAAATTGGCAATATTGTGGTAAAAGTCAGAATTTTATATGACACGTGTCACCATTTTGCATTAAAAAGTAATAATTTTACAATAAAAAGTGATAATTTTATGAGAAAATTTGCAATATTTTTGTTGAAGAAGGGTTGAAAACAAGAATACACACACTCGCGCACACACATATTCTTGTATTTGTTACCCTCTTGAGACTTCCGAAAAATGCCTACCTCTTTACGACCACCCTTTTCTAGATATATAAAGATTTGTATTTACAACATTAATAATATATACATACTGTGCAAATATAAAAAAGCTTGTTGTGAAAAATTTGTTTGAATTTAACAACAGGTCACAATTTAACAAGAAAAACTTAGGATTTTGGTAGTATCATAACGAAAGTTGTCATTTTACTCAACGCAAGTCAAAATTTTACAAGAAAAAATTAACATTTGTGCAATATTATGATAAAAGTTGGAATTTTACTCAATAACAGTCGCAATTTTACAAGAAAAGCTTAACACTTGGGCAATTTTATGAATAGAGTCGTAATTTTACTCGACAAAAGTCACAACTTTATAAGAAAACTTTTAAAATGTTGGCAATATTATAATAATAATCAGAATTATGCTGGGCAAAATTACAACAAAAGTCATAATTTACAAGAACGCCAAAAAAGTTGGCAATATTTTGGTAAAAGTCAGAATTTTATATGACACATGTCACCATTTTGCATGAAAAAGTAATAATTTTACGATAAAAAGTGATAATTTTATGAGAAAATTTGCAATAATCTTGTTGATGTCTCAAGAAGGGTTGAAATACAAGAACACACACACACACACACACACACACACACACACACACACACACACACATTCTTGTATTGGTTACCTTCTTGAGACTTCCAAAAAATGCCTGCCTCTTTAGGACCACCCTTTCTAGATACATAAAGATTTGTATTTACAACATTAATAATATATACATATTATGCAAATACAAAAAAGCTTGTTGTGAAAAATGAGTTGGAATTTCTCAAGAAAAAGGACATAATTTAACAAGAAAAACTTAGAATTTTGGCAGTATTATAATAAAAGTCGTAATTTTACTCAACGCAAGTGAACATTTTACAAGAAAAAATGAACATTTCTGCAATATTATGATAAAAGTTGGAATTTTACTCAATAACAGTCGCAATTTTACAAGAAAAGCTTAACACTTGGGCAATTTTATGAATAGAGTCGTAATTTTACTCGACAAAGGTCACAACTTTATAAGAAAACTTTTAAAATGTTGGCAATATTATAATAATAATCGGAATTTTGCTGGGCAAAAATTATGACAAAAGTCATAATTTACAAGAACGACAAAAAAATTGGCAATATTGTGGTAAAAGTCCGAATTTTATATGACACATGTCACCATTTTGCATTAAAAAGTAATAGTTTTACAATAAAAAGAGATAATTTTATGAGAAAATTTGCAATATCACAGAAACAGAAAGAATATGAGAAATTGTACACAATTGTATTATTACATTATGTCTCTGTATACGAATTTTTTTTTATTTTTTAAATTAATTTTGGCCAAAGGGGGCGCATTTCAATTTCTTACACACACGGCTTTTGGTCTCTAAAAAACTGACTTTTGGAACACTTTAGTGACGGTGAAGACCGGCCAAACTCTCGTCTTTGTGTGTGGATGAGGTTATGTTGAAATGTGCAACGTCCGTGCTGTTTTCTACGAATGGCATTCGTCAGATTTTGCCGATAATCGACGATCAGTCAAATCTATGGCGTTTTTGAAGACAAATAAACAGATGCCTGAATGAACTGAACTAATTTAAATATATTTTAAAAATGAAGACAGTCTTTCATTAAAATGAACAAAATAACGATACGATTTGCAACTTTTTCCAGCACAAAAAAGGCAAAAACCACAGTTTTTTAGATTCTAGGCTCTGGCGCAGTACCAAGAGGACATCAAACTTGACTAAATAGATTACGTAAAAGTCAAAAATAAGTTTATGTATGTGAACCAGTGGAACAAAGATCATTACCTTTGCATAAAAAAAGCGCTACACCTGTGGGACGAGGTGGTGCGCCTCGAGCTTCATATCTGACAGCAGTGTGTCCTAACAAGCCTCGATCACATCCCCCATGTATGGAAACATCCTCCCAACACTATTAGTAAAATATTCTTGTTTATAGAAAAATAAATATTGGGAAACATTTATTGGGAAACGGCAATATTGGCGAACCCGTCTGAGGACGACCCATGGATTGGGTAAGACATTGGGACCTAGGTTGGCGAACCCGTCTGAGGACGACCCATGTATTGAGTAAGACATTGGAACCTATGTTGGCGGACCCGTCTGAGGACGACCCATGGATTGGGTAAGACATTGGAACCTACGTCGGCGAACCCGTCTGAGGACGACCCATGGATTGGGTAAGGCATTGGAACCTACGTTGGCGAACCCGTCTGAGGATGACCCATGGATTGGGTAAGACATTGGAACCTACGTTGGCGAACCCGTCTGAGGACGACCCATGGATTGGGTAAGGCATTGGAACCTATGTTGGCGAACCCGTCTGATGACGACCCATGGATTGGGTAAGACATTGGAACCTACGTCGGCGAACCCGTCTGAGGACGACCCATGGATTGGGTAAGGCATTGGAACCTACGTTGGCGAACCCGTCTGAGGATGACCCATGGATTGGGTAAGACATTGGAACCTACGTTGGCGAACCCGTCTGAGGACGACCCATGGATTGGGTAAGGCATTGGAACCTATGTTGGCGAACCCGTCTGATGACGACCCATGGATTGGGTAAGACATTGGAACCTACGTTGGCGAACCCATCTGAGGACGACCCATGCATTGAGTAAGACATTGGAACCTACGTTGGTGAACCCGTCTGAGGACGACCCATGGATTGGGTAAGACATTGGAACCTATGTTGGCGAACCCGTCTGAGGACGACCCATGTATTGAGTAAGATATTGGAACCTACGTTGGCGGACCCGCCTGAGGACGACCCATGGATTGGGTAAGACATTGGAACCTAGGTTGGCGAACCCGTCTGAGGACGACCCATGTATTGAGTATGACATTGGAACCTACGTTGGCGGACCCGTCTGAGGACGACCCATGGATTGGGTTAGACATTGGAACCTACGTTGGCGGACCCGTCTGAAGACGACCCATGCATTGGGTAAGACATTGGAACCTACGTTGGCGGACCCGTCTGAGGACGACCCATGGATTGGGTAAGACATTGGAACCTATGTTGGCGAACCCGTCTGAGGACGACCCATGTATTGAGTAAGACATTGGAACCTACGTTGGCGGACCCACCTGAGGACGACCCATGGATTGGGTAAGACATTGGAACCTAGGTTGGCGAACCTGTCTGAGGACGACCCATGTATTGAGTAAGACATTGGAACCTACGTTGGCGGACCCGTCTGAGGACGACCCATGGATTGGGTAAGACATTGGAACCTACGTTGGCGGACCCGTCTGAGGACGACCCATGGATTGGGTAAGACATTGGAACCTACGTTGGCGAACCCGTCTGAGGACGACCCATGTATTGAGTAAGACATTGGAACCTACGTTGGCCAACCCGTCTGAGGACGACCCATGTATTGAGTAAGACATTGGAACCTACGTTGGCGAACCCGTCTGAGGGCGACCCATGGATTGGGTAAGACATTGGAACCTACGTTGGCAAACCCGTCTGAGGACGACCCATGTATTGAGTAAGACATTGGAACCTACGTTGGCGGACCCGTCTGAGGACGACCCATGGATAGGGTAAGACATTGGAACCTAGGTTGGCGAACCCGTCTGAGGACGACCCATGTATTGAGTAAGACATTGGAACCTATGTTGGCGGACCCCTCTGGGGACGACCCATGGATTGGATAAGACATTGGAACCTACGTCGGCGAACCCGTCTGAGGACGACCCATGGATTGGGTAAGACATTGGAACCTACGTTGGCGAACCCGTCTGAGGACGGCCCACGAATTGGGTAAGACATTGGAACCTACGTTGGCCAACCCGTCTGAGGACGACCCATGTATTGAGTAAGACATTGGAACCTACGTTGGCGAACCCGTCTGAGGACGACCCATGGATTGGGTAAGACATTGGAACCTACGTTGGCGGACCCGTCTGAGGACGACCCATGGATTGGGTTAGACATTGGAACCTACGTTGGCCAATCCGTTTGAGGACGACCCATGGATTGGGTAAGACATTGGAACCTACGTTGGCGAACCCGTCTGAGGACGACCCATGGATTGGGTAAGACATTGGAACCTACGTCGGCGAACCCGTCTGAGGACGACCCATGGATTGGGTAAGACATTGGAACCTACGTTGGCGGACCCGTCTGAGAACGACCCATGGATTGGGTTAGACATTGGAACCTACGTTGGCCAACCCGTCTGAGGACGACCCATGGATTGGGTAAGACATTGGAACCTACGTTGGCGAACCCGTCTGAGGACGACCCATGTATTGAGTAAGACATTGGAACCTACGTTGGCGGACCCGTTTGAGGACGACCCATGAATTGGGTAAGACATTGGAACCTACGTTGGTGAACCCGTTTGAGGACGACCCATGGATTGGGTAAGACATTGGAACCTACGTTGGCGAACCCGTCTGAGGACGACCCATGGGTTGGGTAAGACATTGGAACCTACGTTGGCGAACCCGTCTGAGGACGACCCATGGATTGGGTAAGGCATTGGAACTTACGTTGGCGAACCCGTCTGAGGACGACCCATGGATTGGGTTAGACATTGGAACCTACGTTGGCGAACCCGTCTGAGGACGACCCATGTATTGAGTAAGACATTGGAACCTACGTTGGCCAACCCGTCTGAGGACGACCCACGGATTGGGTAAGACATTGGAACCTACGTTGGCGAACCCGTCTGAGGACGGCCCACGGATTGGGTAAGACATTGGAACCTACGTTGGCGAACCCGTCTGAGGACGACCCATGTATTGAGTAAGACATTGGAACCTACGTTGGTGAACCCGTCTGAGAACGACCCATGTATTGAGTAAGACATTGGAACCTACGTTGGCCAACCCGTCTGAGGACGACCCATGTATTGAGTAAGACATTGGAACCTACGTTGGCGAACCCGTCTGAGGGCGACCCATGGATTGGGTAAGACATTGGAACCTACGTTGGCAAACCCGTCTGAGGACGACCCATGTATTGAGTAAGACATTGGAACCTACGTTGGCGGACCCGTCTGAGGACGACCCATGGATAGGGTAAGACATTGGAACCTAGGTTGGCGAACCCGTCTGAGGACGACCCATGTATTGAGTAAGACATTGGAACCTATGTTGGCGGACCCCTCTGGGGACGACCCATGGATTGGATAAAACATTGGAACCTACGTCGGCGAACCCGTCTGAGGACGACCCATGGATTGGGTAAGACATTGGAACCTACGTTGGCGAACCCGTCTGAGGACGGCCCACGAATTGGGTAAGACATTGGAACCTACGTTGGCCAACCCGTCTGAGGACGACCCATGTATTGAGTAAGACATTGGAACCTACGTTGGCGAACCCGTCTGAGGACGACCCATGGATTGGGTAAGACATTGGAACCTACGTTGGCGGACCCGTCTGAGGACGACCCATGGATTGGGTTAGACATTGGAACCTACGTTAGCGGACCCGTCTGAGGACGACCCATGTATTGAGTAAGACATTGGAACCTACGTTGGCGAACCCGTCTGAGGACGACCCATGGGTTGGGTAAGACATTGGAACCTACGTTGGCGAACCCGTCTGAGGACGACCCATGGATTGGGTAAGGCATTGGAACTTACGTTGGCGAACCCGTCTGAGGACGACCCATGGATTGGGTTAGACATTGGAACCTACGTTGGCGAACCCGTCTGAGGACGACCCATGTATTGAGTAAGACATTGGAACCTACGTTGGCCAACCCGTCTGAGGACGACCCATGTATTGAGTAAGACATTGGAACCTACGTTGGCGAACCCGTCTGAGGACGACCCATGGATTGGGTTAGACATTGGAACCTACGTTAGCGGACCCGTCTGAGGACGACCCATGTATTGAGTAAGACATTGGAACCTACGTTGGCGAACCCGTCTGAGGACGACCCATGGGTTGGGTAAGACATTGGAACCTACGTTGGCGAACCCGTCTGAGGACGACCCATGGATTGGGTAAGGCATTGGAACTTACGTTGGCGAACCCGTCTGAGGACGACCCATGGATTGGGTTAGACATTGGAACCTACGTTGGCGAACCCGTCTGAGGACGACCCATGTATTGAGTAAGACATTGGAACCTACGTTGGCCAACCCGTCTGAGGACGACCCACGGATTGGGTAAGACATTGGAACCTACGTTGGCGAACCCGTCTGAGGACGGCCCACGGATTGGGTAAGACATTGGAACCTACGTTGGCGAACCCGTCTGAGGACGACCCATGTATTGAGTAAGACATTGGAACCTACGTTGGTGAACCCGTCTGAGAACGACTCATGTATTGAGGAAGACATTGGAACCTACGTTGGCCAACCCGTCTGAGGACGACCCATGTATTGAGTAAGACATTGGAACCTACGTTGGCGAACCCGTCTGAGGACGACCCATGGATTGGGTAAGACATTGGAACCTACGTTGGCGAACCCGTCTGAGGACGACCCATGGATTGGGTAAGACATTGGAACCTACGTTGGCCAACCCGTCTGAGGACGACCCATGTGTTGAGTAAGACATTGGAACCTACGTTGGCGAACCCGTCTGAGGACGACCCATGGATTGGGTAAGACATTGGAACCTACGTTGGCGAACCCGTCTGAGGACGACCCATGGATTGGGTAAGAAATTGGAACCTACGTTGGCGAACCCGTCTGAGGACGACCCATGTATTGAGTAAGACATTGGAACCTACGTTGGCGGACCCGTCTGAGGACGACCCATGGATTGGGTTAGACATTGGAACCTACGTCGGCGAACCCGTCTGAGGACGACCCATGGATTGGGTAAGACATTGGAACCTACGTTGGCGAACCCGTCTGAGGACGACCCATGTATTGAGTAAGACATTGGAACCTACGTTGGCGGACCCGTCTGAGGACGACCCATGTATTGAGTAAGACATTGGAACCTATGTTGGCGGACCCGTCTGAGGACGACCCATGGATTGGGTAAGGCATTGGAACCTACGTTGGCGAACCCGTCTGAGGACGACCCATGGGTTGGGTAAGACATTGGAACCTACGTAGGCCAACCCGTCTGAGCACGACCCATGTATTGAGTAAGACATTGGAACCTACGTTGGCGGACCCGTCTGAGGACAACCCATGTATTGAGTAAGACATTGGAACCTACGTTGGCGGACCTGTCTGAGGACGATCCATGGATTGGGTAAGACATTGGAACCTACGTTGGCGAACCCGTCTGAGGACGACCCATGTATTGAGTAAGACATTGGAACCTACGTTGGCGGACCCGTCTGAGGACGACCCATGGATTTTTTTTTTTTTACACTGTATACAAAAGTCAAGAGACTTTATGGTAAAAAACTGGCAGTTCAGTTGCTAGAATTTTACTGACAAAAGTGCAGTGGTGCAGTTTTTCAATTTACAGTAATGCACTGTAAAAAAATCTAATCATACGCTATGTAAAAATATGTGTAACAATATCATGAGGCGATTATACATTTATATTCATACACATTCCACGTTCCAAGCAGCCCTCTGAGGCCAGCCATATGGAAGTGTTATGATGCGGACAGACCACGGGGGTAAGAAGCCGTAAAAACACACCTGGGGGATTGCTTAGCATCAAACATTGCCCAGGTGTGTAGCAACATACCTATAATCCATTTGACTACTCCCGTCTTTATGTCCGAGCTGCAATTAGCCTCAGCTGGAGTGGGAATGCAAAGAATCCCGAAAGACTTGGCAGACAGAAGGCGTCCATTGTCAATAAAGCTTAGCCCAGATTAAAATGCCCTTTTCTGGAAGGACACTGGCGTGGGATCTTGTCGCCCTGTGGCACTGATGGATCTGGGACACGGCGGAGGGTTTGGGTGACTGCTTCAAGCCCCGCTATTGAGCTCCCTAATTAAACTATTAATCTCACATCATTAACCTCCGCAGACCGACGCCCCCCCTTCCTCCACTCCGACATTGTCGCACTGCCTTGTGAGGAAAAACTCTGCGTCAAAAGTGTCCACCCTCAAAATGGTGCTATTCGGCGAATAAGGTGGATTTTTCATTTTTTTTACGGATGGTTTTCTTTTGGCTGCCGGGGTGTTCCTACCTCCAAAGTGGCTCTCCAAGGTGGATCTGGTTACCTTTAATTAAAAGATAATCAATTTCTGTCGCCGTTTGAATTTGAACCGGGGCGACCATATGGACAGTTAAAAACACAATCCAATTTGCAGCCGCCCAGCTGCCTGTCTGGCCACCCCTCGCAGAGCACTTTGGTAAGTTCATTACATCACCGCATTGTGAGAGATGCTCGAGATTGCCAATTTAATCTAAGCATTTGTCCTACGTGGCGGGATGTGGGGCATTTGCTTGTCAAGTTTCGAATCGTAAACGGCAACTATTTGGTGAAATGTTTATCTTTAAAAACCCCAATTTCTGTTATTATATTTTAGAACAGTCCTTGACACAAAAGCCAGATCCATGCAGCTAAAAACACACTCAAAACGGCAATGATTTACCAGTTCTGTCCCCTTTTAAAGCTCATCTTAAAACCCTCTTTTTGTCACATTTTAAAGCTAGCATATTTTTTTTTTTTTTTTTTACACAAAAGGCAAATCCATGCATCTTAAGCCAAACTTACACTGCCATGGTTTACCAGTTCTGTCCCTTTTTAAAACACATCTTAAACCCCACTTTTTGCCATATTTTAGAGCAAGTATTGTATTTTACACAAAAGGCAGATCCATGCATTTTAAAACACATTCTCACTGCCATGGTTTACCAGCTCTGTCCCCTTTTAAAACTTAAAACCCATTTATTGTCATATTTTAGAGCTAGTATTGTATTCTACACAAAATGCAAATCCATGCAGCTTAAACTACACTCTTACTGCCATGGTTTACCAGTTCTGTCCCCTTTTAAAACTCATCTTAAAACCCACTTTTTGTCACATTTTAAAGCTAGCATTTTTTATTTTATTTTTTTACACAAAAGGCAGATCCATGCATCTTAAGCCAAACTTACACTGCCATGGTTTACCAGCTCTGTCCCCTTTTAAAACTCATCTTAAAACCCACTTTTTGTCATATTTTAGAGCTAGTATAGTATTTTACACAAAATGCAGATCCATGCACCTTAAACCACAATCTCACTGCCATGGTTTACCAGTTCTGTCCCCTTTTAAAACTCATCTTAAAACCCACTTTTTGAAGGTAGCATTTTTTTTAATTTTTTTTTTTACACAAAAGGCAGATCCATGCATCTTAAGCCAAACTTACACTGCCATGGTTTACCAGCTCTGTCCCCTTTTAAAACTCAGCTGAAAACCCACTTTTTGTCATATTTTAGAGCAAGTATTGTATTTTACACAAAATGCAGATCCATGCAGCTTAAACCACAATCTCACTGCCATGGTTTACTAGCTCTGTCCCCTTTTAAATTTCATCTTAAACCACACTTTTTGTCACATTTTAAAGCTAGCATTTTATTTATTTATTTATTTATTTTTTTTACATAAAAGGCATATATATTCATCTTAAGCCAAACTTACATTGCCATGGTTTACCAGCTCTGTCCCTTTTTAAAACTCATCTTAAAACCCACTTTTTGTCATATTTTAGAGCTAGTATTGTATTTTACACAAAAGGCAGATCCATGCATTTTAAACCACAATCTCCCTGCCATGGTTTACCAGCTCCGTCCCCTTTTAAAACATAAAACCCATTTATTGTCATATTTTAGAGCTAGTATTGTATTCTACACAAAATGCAGATCCATGCATCTTAAACCCCAATCTCACTGCCATGGTTTACCAGTTCTGTCCCCTTTTAAAACTCATCTTAAAACCCACTTTTTGTCACATTTTAAAGTTAGCATTTTTTTTGTACACAAAAAGCAGATCCATGCATCTTAAGCCAAACTGACACTGCCATGGTTTACCAGCTCTATCCCCTTTTAAAATTAATCTTAAAACCCACTTTTTGTCATATTTTAGAGCTTGTATTGTTTATTACACAAAAGGCAGGTCCATGCATCTTAAACCGCAATCTCACTGCCATGGTTTACCAGCTATGTCCCCTTTTAAAACTTAAAACCCATGTATTGTCATATTTTTGAGCTTCTATTGTATTTTACACAAAATGCAGATCCATGCATCTTAAGCCAAACTTAAACTGCCATGGTTTACCAGTTCTGTCCCCTTTTAAAACTCATCTTAAAACCCACTTTTTGTCACATTTTAAAGCTAGCATTTTTTTTTTTTTTTTTTTTTTTTTTTTTTTTTAACACAAAAGACAGATCCATGCCTCTTAAGCCAAACGTACACTGCCATGGTTTAGCAGCTCTTTTTGTTTCATCTGACATCACATGGAAAAAAGATAAGACCTTCTGGATGAAAGTTCTGTGGTCAGATGAAAAAAACATTTTACTTGTCTCCTTTGCACCTCCTGGTGGTGAAATCTGTCAAAACGAGGGTGGTCCCAAAAATGAGGGATTTTTCAAATTGACCGTGTGTCGGTTTTAAAAGTGCTCCCCCTCTGGTCAACATATGAAATAACAAGTGTGTATACAAATTTGAAGTGCTCCCCCTCTGGCCAACACATGTAATAACAAGTGAGTGTAAGAAATTGAAATGCAACCCCTTTGGCCAAAATTAATTACAAAAATTAGATAAATATGTATATATAGACATACTGTAATAACTTGAAGTAAATAATGAAGCTTAAAAAAACAATTACAAAAAAACCCTAAAAGCTTACCTTTTTTATATTTGCATAGTATGTATATATTATGAATGTTGTAAATACAAATATTTATATATCTAGAAAGGGTGGTCCTAAAGAGGTAGGCATTTTTCGGAGGTCTCAAAAAGGTATCAAAAGGCCAAAAATAATTACACAAATTAAATAAATATGTATACAGAGACATACTGTAATAACTTGAAGTAAATAAGGAAGCTTAAAAAAACAATTACAAAAAAAACCTAAAAGCTTACCTTTTTTATATTTGCATAGTATGTATATATTATGAATGTTGTAAATACAAATCTTTATATATCTAGAAAGGGTGGTCCTAAAGAGGGAGGCATTTTTCGGAGGTCTCAAAAAGGTAACAAAAGGCCAAAAATACTTACAAAAATTAAATAAATATGTATATAGAGACATACTGTAATAACATAAAGTAAATAAAGAAGCTTAAAAAACAATTACATAAAACCCTAAAAGCTTACCTTTTTTATATTTGCACAGTATGTATATATTATTAATGTTGTAAATACAAATATTTATATATCTAGAAAGGGTGGTCCTAAAGAGGTAGGCATTTTTCGGAGGTCTCAAGAAGGTAACAAAAGGCCAAAAATAATTACAAAAATTAAATAAATATGTATACAGAGACATACTGTAATAACATGAAGTAAATAATGAAGCTTAAAAAAACAATTACAAAAAAAACCTGAAAGCTTACCATCCATCCATCCATATTCTACCGCTTATTCCCTTTGGGGTCGCGGGGGGCGCTGGAGCCTATCTCAGCTACAATCGGGCGGAAGGCGGGGTACACCCTTTTTTTATATTTGCATAGTATGTATGCAATATTAATGTTGTAAATACAAATCTTTATATATCTAGAAAAGGGTGGTCCTAAAGAGGCAGGCATTTTTACAGAGGTCTCAAAAAGGTAACAAAAGACCAAAATTAATTACAAAAATTAAATAAATATGTATATAGAGACATACTGTAATAACATAAAGTAAATAATGAAGATTAAAAAACAATTACAAAAAAAAGAGTAAAAGCTTACCTTTTTTTATATATGCATAGTATGTATGTAATATTAATGTTGTAAATACAAATCTTTATATATCTAGAAAGGGTGGTCCTAAAGAGGGAGGCATTTTTCGGAGGTCTCAAAAAGGTAACAAAAGGTCAAAATTAATTACAAAAATTAAATAAATATGTCTATAGAGACATACTGTAATAACTTCAAGTAAATAATGAAGCTTAAAAAACAATTACAAAAAACCCCTAAAAGCTTACCTTTTTTATATTTGCATAGTATGTATATATTATGAATGTTGTAAATACAAATTTTTATATATCTAGAAAGGGTGGTTCTAAAGAGGGAGGCATTTTTCCGGGGTCTCAAGAAGGTAAGAAATACAAGAACGTGTGTGTGTGTGTGTGTGTGTGTGTGTGTGTGTGTGTGTGTGTGTGTGTGTGTGTGTGTGTGTGTGTGAGTGTGTGTGTGTGTGTGTGTGTGTGTGTGTGTGTGTGTGTGTGTGTGTGAAATCTATCAAAATGAGGGTGGTCCCAAAAAGGAGGGATTTTTCAAATTGACTGTGTGTCGGATTTAAAAGTGCTCTCCCTCTAGCCAACATATGAAATAACAAGTGTGTAAAAAAATTGAAGTGCTCCCCCTTTGGCCAACATATGTAATACCAAGTGTGTGTAAGAAATTAAAATGCGCCCCCTTTGGCCAAAATTAATTTAAAAAAAAATAAAAAATATGTACGTATATAGAGAAATACTGTAATAACTTGAAGTAAATAATGAAGATTAAAAAACAATTACAAACAAAAAAATTTTAAAAAAAAGAAAAATTAACTAAAAGCTTACCTTTTTTATATTTGCATAGTATGTATATATTATTAATGTTGTAAATATAAATATTTATATATCTAGAAAGGGTGGTTCTAAAGAGTTAGGCATTTTCCGCAGGTCTCAAGAAGGTAACAAATACAAGGACGTGTGTGTGTGCATGCTAGCGACCCTGCCTCCACCCACAGGGACAAAGGGAGTGAAAGGCTGACTCCATTTATTTTAATTTTGTTCGATGCAAAGAGTGAACCCTCTTGCAGTCTGTTTGGAAGCGACAAACAAACAAAAACATGCACAAACTTACAAATTTCACTTATCCTTCGATTCGCTAGAATTCGTTTGTCAGTTAATCGGTTAGCATTTCCATGAAATTCCCGAAATGGGGAACATTATTTTGAAAGGATTCTTTACTATTGCGAGATAGGGCCTGGCAGAGGTAATGCTTTTTTAGTTCTAATAGTTTGTGGAAACACAACATTTATTCACAACAATAGCTTGATATAAAAATAGTCACTTTAAAAGGATTAATTAAGTAAGTGTACTCCTGCTATTGTGAATGTGGGGTGGTGTGAGGGTGGGGGGGGGCACACCCAGAGGAGACCTTTGTGGTCCCGGCATGAAAAGAGAAGGCGCGGCCGCAGCGACACATTCATCAAAAGCTTATTAAAGCCGGAGGAATACGTCACAATGGCAGCGCGACAGAAAGATAGGTTGCGGCGAGGAGCTGGCCATGTGCGACTTTGAGGCTGACCTTGCGGGCCCTGGTGGTTTATTGTGTATAGTGGGGGGTATGGGTGGTGGGGGCGGGGGTGGTGGAGCGCCGCTTGATTAGGCTGAGCTCCCGGGTGGGGGCGCTAAGGCGGATCGATGGGATGTCTGCGATCAGCACTTGCTGCAATAACACTACATTGTACTTGGCGAGCCAATGACAGAACAAGCTGGAACAATGTCAGGGAGCTGATAGTGTGTTGGCGTCACCACCACGCCTGCTAGTAACAACACAACACATCACTCTGATCTGATATTTGCACACAAAAAAAAAAGTATTGCTAATATGTGCTTGCATGTAAAAAATATCTGAGACAAACACACTGCAAAAAGTCAGTGTTCAAAAACAAGAAAAAATGAGGGGTATTTTATTGGAACTAAGCAAAATGATCTGCCAATAGAACAAGAAAATTCGGCTTGTCAAGACTTTACAAAAACAAGTAAAATTATCTAACCTCAATGAACCCAAAAATACCTTAAAATAAGTATATTCTCACTAATAACAAGTGTATGGAGCCCCTAAAGCAGGGGTCCCCAAACTTTTTGACTCAAAGGCCGCATTGGGTTAAAAAAATGTGGCCAGGGGCCAGGCTGTGTATATATATATATATATATATATATATATATACATATATATATATATATATATATATGTATGTGTGGGAAAAAAATCACAAGACTATTTCATCTCTACAGGCCTGTTTCATGAGGGGGGGGTTCCCTCAATCATCAGGAGATTTTAATGGGAGCATTCACATACCATGGATTATATAGGGCACAGAGTGGGTGGGTACAGGCTGGTGTAGGGGCGTGGTGATTGGCTCATGTGTTACCTAGGAGGTGTTTCTGTCTGTGGCGGCATGCTGTTACAATTTCGCTGCGCTTGTTGAGGGATGACAGGTCTGGACGGTAAATAATAAACAGTTTTTCTTTCAAGCATAGGTTGCATCTTTTATTACCACTATTGTAAGGTGTGCTGGATGCAAGAATTTGCCATGTTATTGAATATTCAACATTATTGTCTTTGAGGTCCCAAATGTGTTTGCTGAGTTCTGTGGTATTCCGCAGGTTTTGGTTCCTGAAAGAAGCCTTGTGATTGTTCCATCTGGTTTTGAACTCTCCTTCAGTTAATCCTACATATGTGTCTGATGTGTTAATGTCCTTGCGTGTTACCTTAGATTGGTAGACAACTGATGTTTGTAAGCACCCCCCGTTGAGAGGGCAATCAGGTTTCTTTCGACAGTTGCAACCTTTGTTGGTTTTGGAGTCGCTCTGTCCGGGGGCCGACGGCTCATTTGCAATTGTTTTGTTGTGGTTTGAGATGATTTGTCGTATATTGTTCATACAGCTGTAGCTCAATTTAATGTTGTTCTTGTTGAATACTTTTCTTAGGGTGTTGTCTTTGGGAAAGTGTTTGTCAATCAGATTGAGGAATTTGTGTTTTTGCTGTATGGGGGGTTGTACCAGATGATGTCGTTTCGTTTTCTGTTCTTTTTCGGTTGGTTTCCTGGCGTGGGTTCATAGGTGAGGGTGAAATTGTATCCGCTTTCATCAAGGGCTTTTTGGTACGGGGGGGTTGCTTGGTCAAATTCAGCTTTGCTAGATGACAGCATCGATAGCCTTTTATTAATTCCGGTAGGTATTCTTTTCGTGGTGGTGGGTGGGTGGTTGCTGTCATATATATATATATATATATATATATATATATATATATATATATATATATATATATATATATATATATTGTCGGAGGCAGATATTTTCATATATCCGTATTTAAGTGTTACTTCTTTATTTTCATAATCATATTACAAAACAGCTAGTGTTTTTCTTCCAATTGTGGTCTTTTGGTTGTCTGCAAATACTGTGTGCTAACCTTGAATATGGAATGTAAGGAGGAGAGATAATCCTTCTCCTTATATTCCATATATACATTGCCTTTATAATCCGTTTTGTCATTTAACATCAATAAACATTGATGTTCATCAACATTTAACATTGTCATATTATCGATGGAAAAATTAATTTTTAGACAATATGATTTGCCTGAGCGGCTAGGAGACACCAAGAGTAACAAGCGGTAGAAAATGGATTACAAAGGAAAGATTAGAAAAAAAATTAAAAATAATTAAAAATATTTTTTTTTTTAACTTGGGACTTCCTGTGGGTCAGATTTTGGATGCTGGGGGGCTGGATCCGGCCCGCGGGCCGTAGTTTGGGGACCCCTGCCCTAAAGGGACATGGGGGAATTTTTATTTTTTATAAGTTATTTATTTACTTTTTTTTTTTTTTAATTTTAGACATGTATCACGAGAAACTTTCTCTTGCGCACGAGAAACTTCTTATAAAGTTATTAAAAAAAATTATATATATATATATTTTTTTAGACGAGATACATGTCTAAAAAAAAAAAAGTTTTTTAAATTAACAATTATTAAAAAAAAAAAATGTTTACACATGTATCTCGTGCGCACGAGAAACTTTCTCTTGCACACGAGATACGTACATGTCTAAGAAAAAAAAAAATATATAACATTTATTTTTATTTTTATAACTTTATAAAATGTTTCTTGTGCCCACGATATAGTTTCTCGTGCGCACGAGATACAAAGGTGTCAAAAGTGTGCCCCGGAGGCCATTTGCGGCCCACAGCTAATGTTTTAAAGGCCCATGGCACATTCTAAAAGTACTATTAAAATAAACAAAAACATAACAAAAGTGAAATAAAAAAAGCTTAAATGTTAAATGTATTTTAGAAAAATTTGCAATGTTGACTAATAAAACAAAGCTGGGTTTTTTTTCTTTCAAACTGTCATTGCTCAAAACATAATATTGAATCAAAATCAATGTTATTATGAATTATTGACCTATCCAAGGTTCCCATTACTTCACATCAAATATTCCGCTAAGAAAAATATTTTTGGTGGAAGATTTTGCAAATTTGGTAAACAAATAACTCAAAAATGTATATTTTGTTGTTTTCTTACTGTACCGAAAATGAACCGAACCGTGACCTCTAAACCGAGGTACGTACCGAACCGACATTTTTGTGTACCGTTACACCTAGGGATGTCCGATAATGGCTTTTTTGCCGATATCCGATATTGTCCAACTCTTAATTACCGATATCAACCGATACCGATATATACAGTTGTGGAATTAACTCATTATTATGCCTAATTTGGACAACCAGGTATGGTGAAGATAAGGTCCTTTTTTAAAAAAATTCATAAAATAAAATAAGATAAATACATTTAAAAAAAATTATTGAATAAAAAAGAAGGTATACAATATAATAACAGTTACATAGAAACTAGTAATTAATGAAAATGAGTAAAATTAACTGTTAAAGGTTAGTACTATTAGTGGACCAGCAGCACACACAATCATGTGTGCTTACGGACTGTATCCCTTAGAGATGCGCGGTTTGCGGACACAACCGCAGAGTCCGCGGATAAACCGCGGGTCGGGCGGGTAAAAATAGATTTTAAATAGATGCGGGCGGGTTGCGGTTGAACCAATTCGGAAATATATATACATAGTTAAATGTTGTTACCCACATACGAAAAACGAGCAGCACTCTTTGAAACAGTCAATTATTCACCAGGCACCGCATCCCAGCAACAAGTGGCGCAAGTGAGCGCACCTTCAGCGCAGCAGGGCGCATTTTAGAGGCCAGGCGCTCTCGAATGAATCCTGGCACTGTAGATGCCATTTTATTCCTGCATAGTGATAACAAAAAAAAAAGTAAGTAGACATACGGTTGGATATGTTAAACGAATTAGTCTACGTTACCTAGGCTATACCAAATAAGCCCATGTCTAACCTATATTGAGTTCGGTCAGCTGAATAATTTTGATGGTTACGTGTTGTTTGGGCGCACTACAATGTAAAGGAATTAAGGCAATTGCGTTGTTTATTGTGTTTTTTTTCTATTCGAGATATACTACTGTGTTAATTATTTGGCCTCGCTTTCAAGTGAAGCGCATCTCCGATTGGCGACAATGTAAGGATATTTAGCCTGCTTTGTTTGTCGCGACCGTCTATTTTCATTATAATTCAAGTTTGATGATAAAGTGCAGTCTGATGGGTTTGATTTTCCCCCTTCAGCTATTTGCCTTGGCCAATAAGTTGCAGGTAATTTATTATTATTATTTATTTAGTTTATTTTTGTTTAAATAGAGATGACATACATATGTTATTGTATAATTTAAGTTTGTGTGCGTGATTGACAGCCTAAGGCTTATGAGGCACATTTTTATTTATTTTTTTATTTCAACTTAAAAACGTATGAGCCTATGCCTATGCCTAGAACATAGGCTATGTGTTATCTTTATTTTCCTGCCTGTCGTTGACAATGGAGATTGTCTGATATTTTGTCATGGCTGCAGATCAATCAATAAAGGTTCATCTTTGTCGCAAAATTGTTCACTGCTTCACTGTGCACCCCGCCCTCGTCCCTATTTGAGCATTATAACGTTAACAAGTTAATATTCATTGAAATAAATTCAGAACATTTTTTTTACCTAACGAAAATATAGGCCTAGTCTTTATAAAACATTTTTTTAACTTCTTAAAAGCATCGTTCTGCTTGCTGCAACTGCGCACACAAAGTGTGAGGAACGCACTCCTGATCTGAAGGCATTGGCAACAATAGTCAACACTTTCTTAATGGAAATGACAATAATATTATAATAATGATAAATAATATTATCACGCATTAATATCTCTTAGCCACTAATGCGTGGCCAAGAGATGCGTGGCATGCATTGAATGTCTCTGCTGCATTAGATCAGTCTCCTTTCTTTAACAGGCAAAAGCTTTATAACCTCACTAATATGCTTGCATCGTCTATATCAGATATATAACAACGGGCGGGTGCGGGCGGGTGTGGTTTCGATAAAATGTTGGTTCGGGTGGATGGCGGATGGTTGACGACTTTTGTGATGCGGTTGCGGATGAAATAATTGCCTATCCGCGCATCTCTAGTATCCCTGCAGACTGTATTGATATATATTGATATATAATGTAGGAACCAGAATATTAATAACAGAAAAAACAACCCTTTTGTGTGAATGAGTGTAAATGGGGGAGGGAGGTTTTTTGGGTTGGTGCACTAATTGTAAGTGTATCTTGTGTTTTTTTATGTTGATTTAATAAAAATGAAAAAATAAAAAATAAATAAAAAAACAATACCGATAATAAAAAAAAACAATACCGATCATTTCCGATATTACATTTTAAAGCATTTATCGGACATCTCTAATCAAAATTGATCATGTTATGGTTGCTGTGTGAAAGGCTAATACAAATTTCCCTGCTGCAATCGTGTGGGCTGTAACCATGCTGCTATTTTGAAAGTATTTTAAAAGAAAGTCTGTTTGTTTGTGCATCGCTTCCAATAACTCTCTGTGCCAAATGTGACGAACAATTACGGCGTTTTTCGTCGGAAGACTGAAAAAAAAAAGTAGGACTCTCGAGGAGACGTGAAGCCTCGTTGTCATATCTGTCTGCCGCCTGAGCTACGACACAGGAAATCCAAAGCGGCACTATCAAGTTTACATAACTAAGTTGCAGCAAAAATTACAGGCACCAAATTTACACAAGCCTGCTATTAGTGGTGGGTGTTATTTTCGCCCCCCAACAGTCTTATTTTAATTCCACGTCTGCTCTGCACTGGCGGTAATAACAGGTCTGAGTCTTTTTTTCCCCTTCTGTGTGCATGCACACCAAAATACACGCTCAACCTCAAACCAGAGGCAGGCATGTATTCAGTTCCTTTTGGTTTTATCTTCTTTTTTTCCCCCCCATTTGGAATTTTTTCTCGTCCGCATATTGTCTTATTCACGAGCAACGTTGGAGACAAGAAAAACATTGATAAAGATATCTCTGTAGACTAATTTAGTCCACTCGTATTTATGCAAAAGGCCAGAAAAACAGAAGCGAAGGCCACACAAGAACCTCCACAAACCACAAGAGACTAGTGTTGGAACTAGAGATGTCTGATAATATCGGACTGCCGATATTATCGGCCGATAAATGCTTTAAATTATCGGTATCGGTTTCAAAAAGTAAAATGTATGACTTTTTAAAACGCCGCTGTGTACACGGACGTAGGAAGAAGTACAAAGCGCCAATAAACCTTAAAGGCACTGCCTTTGCGTGCTGGCCCAGTCACATAATATCTACAGCTTTTCACACACACACACACACACAAGTGAATGCAAGCATACTTGGTCAACAGCCATAAAGGTCACACTGAGGGTGGCCGTACAAACAACTTTAACACCGTTACAAATATGCGCCACACACCAAACAAGAATGACAAACACATTTCGGGAGAACATCCGCACCGTAACACAACATAAACACAACAGAACAAATACCCAGAAACCCTTGCAGCACTAACTCTTCCGGGACGCTACAATATACGCCCCCCGCTACCCCTTAAACCTCAACCTCCTCATGCTCTCTCAGGGAGAGCATGTCCCAAAATTCCAAGCTGCTGTTTTGAGGCATGTTATAAAAAAAAATAATGCACTTTGTGACTTCAATAATAAATATGGCAGTGCCATGTTGGCATTTTTTTCCCCCCATAACTTGAGTTGATTTATTTTGGAAAACCTTGTTACATTGTTTAATGCATCCAGCGGGGCATCACAACAAAATTAGGCATAATAATGTGTTCATTCCATGAATGTATATATCGGTATCGGTTGATATCGGAATCGGTAATTAAGAGTTGGACAATATCGGAATATCGGGAAAAAAAAGCCATTATCGGACGGTACCGGTATTAAAATTATTTTGATACTTTTCTGTACTTTTCTAAATAAAGGGGACCATAAAAAAATGGCATTATTGGCTTTATTTTAACAAAAAAATCTTAGGGTACATTAAACATATGTTTATTATTGCAGTTAAGTTCTTAAATAAAATAGTGAACATACAAGACAACTTGTCTTTTAGTAGTAAGTAAACAAACAAAGGCTCCTAATTTAGTCTTCTGACATATTGTAACATTTATCTACCTATTATTTTGTCAACATTATTAAGGACAAGTGGTAGAAAATGAATTTTTAATCTCTTTGCTCATTTACTGTTTATATCTGCTTACTTTCTCTTTAAATCGGTAGGTTGTGAGTTCAAACCCCGGCCGAGTCATACCAAAGACTATAAAAATGGGACCCATTACCTCCCTGCTTGGCACTCAGCATCAAGGGTTGGAATTGGGGGTTAAATCACCAAAAATGATTCCCGGGCACGGCCACCGCTGATGCCCACTGCTCCCCTCACCTCTCAGGGGGTGAAAAAGGGGATGGGTCAAATGCAGAGGACACATTTCACCACACTTAGTGTGTGTGTGACAATCATTGGTACTTTAACTTAACTTTAACTTAACATGCTCTATCTACACTTCTGTTAAAATGTAATTGCGGAGAGGCGGGGCCGGCAGTCCGACAGAGAGGCGGGGCACACCGGAGCCCGCTCCAAGACGAACGGCAAGGCTGAAAAGCAACCCGAAGAGACTTTTTCTTATTGCGAAATAAAGAAGTCTAAACCTGCCCGCAAGATGTCATTCCTTGGTGGTCCTTGGAACCCGCACGACGACAGCACAAGACTGTCACAGTAATAATCACTTATTCGTCTGTTGTTTTAAAACTTTACATTAGTTTTGGATGATACCACAAATTTGGGTATCAATCCGATACCAAGTCGTTACAGGATCATACATTGGTCATATTCATGTGTCCAGGGAAATATTTCCTGAGTTTATAAACATAATATACCGTATTTTTCGGACTATAAGTCGCAGTTTTTTTCATAGTTTGGCTGGGGATTGCGACTTATACTCAGGAGCGACTTATGTGTGAAATTATTAAGACATTAGCGTAAAATATCAAATAATATTATTTAGCTCATTCACGTAAGAGACTAGACGTATAAGATTTCATGGGATTTAGCGATTAGGAGTGACAGATTGTTTGGTAAACGTATAGCATGTTCTATATGTTATAGTTATTTGAATGACTCTTACCATAATATGTTACGTTAACATACCAGTTGGTTATTTATGCCTCATATAACGTACACTTATTCAGCCTGTTGTTCACTATTCTTTATTTATTTTAAATTGCCTTTCAAATGTCTATTCTTGCTGTTGGCTTTTATCAAATACATTTCCCCAAAAAATGCGACTTATACTCCAGTGTAGGGGTGCATAATGTAGCCCGGAAGAGTCAGGGCTGCATGGGATTCTGGGTATTTGTTCTGTTGTGTTTATGTTGTGTTAAGGTGCAGATGTTCTCCCGAAATGTGTTTGTCATTCTTGTTTGGTTTTGGTTCAAAGTGTGGCGCATTATTAGTAAGAGTGTTAAAGTTGTTTTATATAGCCACCGTCAGTGTAACCTGTGTGGCTGTTGACCATGTATGCCTTGCTGTCACTTGCGTGTGCGAGCAGAAGATGCACACAACAAGATGTTGGGCTGGCAAACTGTTAATACAGATTGTAGAGGGCGCTAAATGCTGTACCACCGTGGCACGCCCTTATTATTATTGTAAGGGTGATTATCGGAGAATATTAATCCCGGGTGTTTCCTGCGAGAGGCACCGAAATCCGGAAGTCTCCCGGGAAAATCGGGGGGGTCGGCAAGTACGCAGCTGAGCCGCATCAGAATGATCAAAGAGCCGCATGAGGCTCCGGAGCCGCGGGTTGCCGACCCCTGAACTAGATACATGCCTGTACTTGGTATCATTACAGTAGATGTTAGGTGTAGATCCACCAATGGCGTTTGTTTACATTTTGACGCTACGGTGTGTAGTGAAGCATGTTTAGCTATTCCTCGTCCTGCAGGGATGATACTTGTAAGAAACTTACTTTATTTGACGCCATGGAGGCGAGGATTAGTGATTTAGAAGTCGCTAAAACACTAGCCGCTTTTTTTTCTTTTTAAACTCTACCTGCTAATTTCATTGTTGACAACAGTACATTCATCACACTTTCTCCCCAACCGCCATCACATTCCGCGGCCATCTCGTCTATTTTGTCTCAGCCTTCACCCGTGCTATTTATTGTATCATACAAAAGGACTTGAACCCAGAACTCTTTTAGGGGAGACCAAACCCCCAGGGCGAGCCATACCCGACTATTTGCTTACTCGTCAGTGAAGCAGCCCGTCACGGTAATCTATCTTTATCGTATTATTCAAACGGACTTGAACCCAAGAATATAACATACGAAAGGACCTTGAACCTAAATCTTTATCGTATTATTCAAACGGACTCTAACCCAAGAATATAACATACGAAAGGACTTGAACCTAAATCTTTATCGTATTATTCAAACGGACTCTAACCCAAGAATATAACATACGAAAGGACTTGAACCTCCAACCATTCTAGTCACAGGTGAAAGATTTAAGACGCAATGACATGAGTTGGCCACCATATGCAATGGCGGACAAGGCAAAATGCAACCAATCCATCAAAATCGCCACTCTGTCTGGGGTACAAACCGTGTTTGACTTGCATACTTCAAGACAGACTCCTAAAGCAGATTTTAGAAAAAGGCTCTGCTTACCTTGTTTTATGTTTGGCCACTAGTGAGTATGTCCAGAAGAGTGTAAGAGGTGTCCAATTCTCAGCGTGTCGCACCGGACGAGGCCCCCAAATTGTTGCGTTTGATGACCATTTGTTCCTCCCAGGGAATTCAAGTCACAAGTCGCTCCCAAGCTCTTTACGACACTTAAATTTGAGTTGAAAAACCACCAGAGACAGAATAGGTATTTTGTAATATATTTGCAAAGCTTTGCAGATATACATTGAGACCAGTCCAGCATAGAACATTCAATTGCTTCGCTAAGATGGTCTGCATCCCCCGAAAAACCCTCTCCCCTCTTAAGTCCCTGGCAGTCATGTCTCTCTAGCCAAAACAAATGTCCATTATCTCTCTTTCTAACATTCATCATTCAAGGTTAAGCACACAGTTTTGCAGACAACCAAAAGACCACAATTGGAAGAAAAACACTAGCTGTTTTGTAATATGATTATGAAATCAAAAGAAGTAACACTTAAATTCGGATATATGTAAATATCTGCCTCCGACACTAGCTAGCCATGTCTTAAAGCACCTCTTCCTGAGGGCGTTTCAGTGTTATAACTTCACCTTTATCGTTAGTTTTTAAGCTAAAATGCGTCCGTTCTCCCTTTCCTGTCTACACACTGTGTCTGCTTGTAAGTACTCAGTGATTGTGTGCCGCCGAACATGCTCATCTGCTCGTAAACCAGCAATGGTTTACAGGCTGGGGGGTGCGGGATTGGTACGTTTCAGAGACGGTATCGTACCGAATATGACTCATTAGTATCGCGGTACTATACTAATACCGGTATACCGTACAACCCTACAAAAGACAATAAGTGTAAATCCTGCTGCAGCATGAAAGGATGGGTGGGTTGTCATGGCTGCCTGGGGGTTGGTGTTGTTGTTGGGGGTTAAAATTGAATTACGGTGACCCCCTGACCGCGCTATAGGTGGACTCATGTGCTGAATTAATTCTATCCCTGACCCTTTTCTTGGCCGGGGCACGAGCTCACAGGTGAAGCAACAGTGTCTCTTTGTGCACCTTTTTGCAGCCTGTCATTCCCACAGGGTCGCAGATGGATCTACTTTACTGTACAGTGCAACCTCCTAAGAAGGCGTAACATATGGAACATGTTGATATGCACATAAATAAAAAAACGCAAGCAATATGTTAAGGCTGGTCGAAGATCCTTTATATCACACTTGTGCTTTGCTGTTGCTAAAGACCTACAGGGTTTTTATTCTGCAATGACTATAGAATAGAATAGAGTTTTATTGTCATTATTACAGTGAACAGGTTCAAAGAACAACAAAATTGGAGCAGACCCCCTAAGGTGCATACACAATAATATAGTAATATAAATAGTAAAAAAGATTAAAAAAAAGAAGATATATATCTATATATATATATATATATATATATATATATATATATATATATATATATATATATATATATATATATATCCACACACATGCACAAATTCATACATATGCATATATATACATATCCACATACATATACATATATACACATACATATATATATATATATATATATATATATATATATATATATATATGTCTTAATAAGGTTATCCAAAAAATAGTGCTCGATACCGTAGTAGAGCGCAATATATGTATGTGTGGGAAAAAAATCACAAGACTATTTCATCTCTACAGGCCTGTGTCATGAGGGGGGGTTCCCTCAATCATCAGGAGATTTTAATGGGAGCATTCACATACCATGGTTTATATAGGGCACAGAGTGGGTGGGTACAGGCTGGTGTAGGGGCGTGGTGATTGGCTCATGTGTTACCTAGGAGGTGTTTCCGTCTGTGGCGGCATGCTGTTACAATTTCGCTGCGCTTGTTGAGGGATGACAGGTCTGGACGGTAAATAATAAACAGGACATTAACACATCCGACACATATGTAGGATTAACTGAAGGAGAGTTCAAAACCAGATGGAACAATCACAAGGCTTCTTTCAGGAACCAAAACCTGCGGAATACCACAGAACTCAGCAAACACATTTGGGACCTCAAAGACAATAATGTTGAATATTCAATAACATGGCAAATTCTTGCATCCAGCACACCTTACAATAGTGGTAATAAAAGATGCAACCTATGCTTGAAAGAAAAACTGTTTATTATTTACCGTCCAGACCTGTCATCCCTCAACAAGCGCAGCGAAATTGTAACAGCATGCCGCCACAGACGGAAACACCTCCTAGGTAACACATGAGCCAATCACCACGCCCCTACACCAGCCTGTACCCACCCACTCTGTGCCCTATATAATCCATGGTATGTGAATGCTCCCATTAAAATCTCCTGATGATTGAGGGAACCCCCCCTCATGAAACAGGCCTGTAGAGATGAAATAGTCTTGTGATTTTTTCCCACACATACATACATATATATATATATATATATATATATATATATATATATATATATATATACATACATGCACATATATATATCCATACACACATATATACATATACATACACATATATATACATGGATCTATGATATGCACATGCGCGGAGGCTTTTTTTTTGTATATATATATATATTTTTTTTTATAAACCTTTATTTATAAACTGCAACATGTACAAACAGCTGAGAAACAATAATCAAAATAAGTATGGTGCCAGTATGCTGTTTTTTTCCTCCAATAAAATACTGGAGAGGATAGAAATGTAGTTTGTCTCTTTTATCCGATTATTAATTGATTAATCGAAGTAATAATCAACAGATTAATCGATTATCAAATTAATCGGTAGTTGCAGCCCTAATATACATACATAAATACATATACATATACATACACATATATATATACACACATATACACATATATATATATATATATATATATATATATATATATATATACACACACATATTTACATACATATATACATATACATATATACTGGATTCTCACACTATTATGTTAGATCCACTATGGACTGGACTCTCACTATTATGTTAGATCCACTATGGACTGGACTCTCACTATTATGTTAGATCCACTATGGACTGGACTCTCACACTATTATGTTAGATCCACTATGGACTGGACTCTCACTATTATGCTAGATCCACTTTGGACTGGACTCTCACACTATTATGTTAGATCCACTATGGACTGGACTCTCACACTATTATGCTAGATCCACTATGGACTGGACTCTCACACTATTATGTTAGATCCACTATGGACTGGACTCTCACACTATTATGTTAGAGCCACTATGGACTACACTCTCACTATTATGTTAGATCCACTATGGACTGGACTCTCACACTATTATGTTAGATCCACTATGGACTGGACTCTCACACTATTATGTTAGATCCACTATGGACTGGACTCTCACACTATTATGTTAGATCCACTATGGACTGGACTCTCACACTATTATGTTAGATCCACTATGGACTGAACTCTCACATTATTATGCTAGATCCACTATAGTATACCAAAAGTACACAATCCTTAATTAGACGGCCACGACGAGATGGCTACAAAAAGTGAAGTAAAAAGAGCGTCTTACTGTCTGCCGCTGAGGAGATCACCCCGCAGCTGAGCAGCGGCAGCAGGACAAGCCACGCCCCTTTGAGTGGGTGGGGCGCCATGTCGCACGTTGGTCGCCGCTGCCTGGTCCTCCTCCTCCACGGTCCCCTGCTAGACGCGTCCCACTCTGACACGATCAAAGGCTAAAACCTGCCAGAGAGACAAAACAACATAATAGTTTAATACAAATAACAGCAACAACAACAAGGCGGTAAAGAAGGCATATTTAAAAGTCAAGAAAAAGGGGAAACAAATGGAGGGCATCTCTGGGCTGGGATCAACAAGGCATCCGATACCCGTGACAGAATCCTGCTCGGGGGCAGGCGACAAGGTGCGAGCGAAGCCAATAAAACCACGGCAGAGCGAAAACAAGCGTGGCACGGTGTCGCAGTTATAATTCATGGGGAGGAATGGCGGCGACAAAAGGAAGGTCACAGCGGAGACGACTTTAACCCTCCCCGGAGGAACACGGCCCACTTTGTGCTCGCCGTTAAGAGACGGCCCGGAGTCAACTAAAGTGATCTGGTTGAATGACAACACGTATGCACATGTAAACATGGCGCTTACCACACACACACACTCACACACACACACTCACACACACACACACACACACACACACACACGCCCTGAGGGTAACAACGCGAGCAAAACAAATTAAGCACAATTAAACCAGCTATAAAAGTGAGAGCGCGTGGCTGTGTGGTGTTAAAACAGTCGCAAGGAAAGTGCCGGAAGACCAACGTCTGCAAGGGAGGACGTGGCAGCGGCGCGTTGCTGTTTTTGAGGAGCGACTGCCAGAAAACGCTGGTCAAATATCTTCTGGAAGACAGGAGTTACCTGGAGCTGATGTTTTATAAGCACAAACTGACAAAAAAACCTAGTTAAAAATGTGCTTTTTTAGAGCATAGTGCTAAAAATAAACAATAGTCAAAGATTCTCTAAATGACAGAAGTGTTGAACTATTTTTGAGGACTTTCTGAAACAATACTAGTGAAAATACTTTGTATAATTTGATAATACCGCTGTTTTTTTAAGGCCCTATTGTACAAACACTAGTCAAAAATCCGGTAACACTTTAGTATGGGGAACATATGAACCATTAATTAGTTGCTAATTAACATAGGGTTAGGGCATACTTGCCAACCTTGAGACCTCCGATTTCGGGAGGTGGGGGGGGTCGACGTGGGACGAGGGAGTGGTTGGGGGCGTGGCTAAAAGGGAGGAGTATATTTACAGCTAGAATTCACCAAGTCAAGTATTTCATATATATATATATATATATATATATATATATATATATATATAAGAAATACTTGACGTTCAGTGAATTCTAGCTATATATATATATATTCATATATTTATTTTATTTCATATATATATATATATATATATATATATAAATTTTATTATATATATATATATATATATATATATATATATATATATATATATATATAAATATATATAAAATAAATACTTGAATTTCAGTGTTCATTTATTTACACATATACACACACATAACACTCATCTACTCATTGTTGAGTTAAGGGTTGAATTGTCCATCCTTGTTCTATTCTCTGTCACTATTTTTCGAACCATGCTGAACACCCTCTCTGATGATGCATTGATGTGTGGCACGCACAAAAGTGCTTTCATCAAATGCACTAGATGGCAGTATTGTCCTGTTTAAGAATGTCACAACATTGCTGTTTACGGCAGACGAACTGCTTTACGGTATACAAAAAAAGTGACTGCTGTTGTTGTGTGTTGTTGCCACGCTGGGAGGACGTTAATGAAACTGCCTAACAATAAACCCACATAAGAAACCAAGAACTCGCCCTCCATCATTCTATAGTTATAACGTGATTGGGCAGGTACGCTTATTTATATAGTGGAGGACCTGAGTCCGCCTGAATTTCGGGAGATTTTCGGGAGAAAATTTGTCCCGGGATGTTTTCGGGAGA
Organism: Nerophis lumbriciformis; assembly: GCF_033978685.3. Classification (NCBI taxonomy): domain Eukaryota; kingdom Metazoa; phylum Chordata; class Actinopteri; order Syngnathiformes; family Syngnathidae; genus Nerophis; species Nerophis lumbriciformis. Next base: position 36,544,076 of record NC_084566.2, on the reverse strand, counting down.
GGCGCTGAATTTCGGGAGTCTCCCGGAAAATCCGGGAGGGTTGGCAAGTATGGGTTAGGGTTAGGGTCAGAGTTAGGGTAAGGGTTAGGGAAGACTCTTAGTTAATGGCTTACTGGTTGTATAATAAGGCCATGCAGAATAAGGCATTAATAAGTACATAATAATGACTAATTAAGAGCCAATATGTTACTAATGTGCATGTTAACAAGGAACTAATTAATGGTTCATATTTTCCCCATACTAAAGTGCTACCAAAAATCCTTTATATGATAAAAGTGCCTAATGTTTTTGAGGACCCACTGTAAAAAAAAAAAAACATTAGTCAAAGATCATCCATCTGACAGGACCCTTCACTGTTTTTGATGACTTTTTGTAAGAATACTAGTGAAAATTCTTTGTATAATTTGATAATACCGCTGTTTTTTTAAGGACCTATTGTACAAACACTAGTCGAAAATCCGGTAACACTTTAGTATGGGGAACATATGAACCATTAATTAGTTCCTTATTAACATAGGGTTAGGGTTAGGGTTAGGGAAGACTCTTACTGGTTGTATAATAAGACCATGCAGAATAAGGCATTAATAAGTACCTAATAATGACTAATTAAGAGCCAATATGTTACTAATTTGCATGTTAATAAGCAACTAATTAATGGTTCATATTTTCCCCATACTAAAGTGCTACCAAAAATCCTTTATATAACAAAAGTGTCGGATGTTTTTGAGGACCCACTGTAAAAAAACACGGGTCAATGATTATATATCTGACAGGACCCTTCACTGTTTTTGAGGACTTTATGTAACAATACTAGTGAAAATACTTTGTATAATTTGATAATACTGCTGTTTTTTTAAGGACCTATTGTACAAACACTAGTCAAAAATCCGGTAACACTTTAGTATGGGGAACATATGAACCATTAATTAGTTGCTTATTAACATAGGGTTAGGGTTAGGGTCGGGGTTAGGGTAGAGTCTTAGTTAATGGCTTACTGGTTGTATGATAAGACCATGCAGAATAAGGCATTAATAAGTACTTAATAATGACTAATTAAGAGCCAATATGTTACTAATTTGCATGTTAATAAGCAACTAATTAATGGTTCGTATTTTCCCCATACTAAAGTGTTATCAAAAATCATTTATATATGACAAAAGTGCCTGATGTTTTTAAAGGGCCCACTGTAAAAAAAAACAGTAGTCAAAGATCATCTATCTGACAGGACCCTTCACTGTTTTTGAGGACTTTCTGTAACAATACTAGTGTAAATACTTTGTGTAATTTGATAATACTGCTGTTTTTTAAGGACCTATTGTATAAACAGTAGTCAAAAATCTGGTAACACTTTAGTATGGGGAACATATGAACCATTAATTAGTTGCTTATTAACATAGGGTTAGTGTTAGGGTTAGGGTTAGGGAAGACTCTTACTGGTTGTATAATAAGACCATGCAGAATAAGGCATTAATAAGTACCTAATAATGACTAATTAAGAGCCAATATGTTACTAATTTGCATGTTAATAAGCAACTAATTAATGGTTCATATTTTCCCCATACTAAAGTGCTACCAAAAATCCTTTATATAACAAAAGTGTCGGATGTTTTTGAGGACCCACTGTAAAAAAAACACGGGTCAAAGATTATATATCTAACAGGACCCTTCACTGTTTTTGAGGACTTTCTGTAACAATACTAGTGAAAATACTTTGTATAATTTGATAATACTGCTGTTTTTTAAGGACCTATTGTACAAACAGTAGTCAAAAATCTGGTAACACTTTAGTATGGGGAACATATGAACCATTAATTAGTTGCTTATTAACATAGGGTTAGGGTTAGGGTCGGGGTTAGGGTAGAGTCTTAGTTAATGGCTTACTGGTTGTATGATAAGACCATGCAGAATAAGGCATTAATAAGTACTTAATAATGACTAATTAAGAGCCAATATGTTACTAATTTGCATGTTAATAAGCAACTAATTAATGGTTCATATTTTCCCCATACTAAAATGTTACCAAAAATCCTTTATATGACAAAAGTGCCTGATGTTTTTGAGGACCTACTGTAAAAATACTAGTTAAAGATCATCGATCTGACAGGAAGTTTTGGGCTCTGCTGTTTTTAAGGACCTACTGAAAAAAATACGAGTCAGAGATCCTCAATATGACATTTGTGTCTGCTGTTTTTGAGGACCTACAGTAAAAATACGATTTAAAGATCCTTTATATGACCGGACCCTTCACTGTTTTTGAGGACTTCCAGTAAAAATACTAGTGAAAATACTTTGTATAATTTGATAATAATGCTGTTTTTTAAGGACCTATTGTACAAACACTAGTCGAAAATCCTTTATATGACAAAAGTGTCTGATGTTTTTGAGGACCTACTGTAAAAACACTAGTCAAAGATAATCTACCTGACATGAGGTTTTGGGCTCTGCTGTTTTTAAGGACCTACTGAAAAAAATATGAGTCAGAGATCCTCAATATGACATTTGTGTCTGCTGTTTTTGAGGACCTACAGAAAAATATGATTTAAAGATCCTCTATATGACAGGAGCCTGCAATATTTTTGAGGACTTACAGTAAAAATACTAGTCAAAATACTTTGAATAATTTCATAATACTGCTGTTTTTTTAAGGACCTATTGTACAAACACTAGTCAAAAATCCTTTATATGACAAAAGTGCCTGCTGTTTTTGAGGACCTACTGTAAAAACACTAGTTAAAGATCATCGATCTGACAGGAAGTTTTGGGCTCTGCTGTTTTTAAGGACCTACTGAAAAAAATACGAGTCAGAGATCCTCAATATGACATTTGTGTCTGCTGTTTTTGAGGACCTACAGTAAAAATACGATTTAAAGATCCTTTATATGGCAGGAGCCTGCACTATTTTTGAGAACGTACAGTAAACATACTATAGTCAAGATACTTTGTACAATTTGATAATAATGCTGTTTTTTAAGGACCTATTGTACAAACACTAGTCAAAAATCCTTTATATGACAAAAGTGCCTGCTGTTTTTGAGGACCTACTGTAAAAACACTAGTCAAAGATAATCTATCTGACAGGAGGTTTTGGGCTCTGCTGTTTTTAGGACCTACTGAAAAAAATAAGAGTCAGAGATCTTCTATATGACATTTGTGTCTGCTGTTTTTGAGGACCTACAGTAAAAATACAATTTAAAGATCCTTTATATGGCAGGAGCCTGCACTATTTTTGAGAACGTACAGTAAACATACTATAGTCAAGATACTTTGTACAATTTGATAATAATGCTGTTTTTTAAGGACCTATTGTACAAACACTAGTCAAAAATCCTTTATATGACAAAAGTGCCTGCTGTTTTTGAGGACCTACTGTAAAAACACTAGTCAAAGATAATCTATCTGACAGGAGGTTTTGGGCTCTGCTGTTTTTAGGACCTACTGAAAAAAATAAGAGTCAGAGATCTTCTATATGACATTTGTGTCTGCTGTTTTTGAGGACCTACAGTAAAAATATGATTTAAAGATCCTCTATATGACAGGAGCCTGCACTATTTTTGAGGACTTACAGTAAAAATACTAGTCAAAATACTTTGAATAATTTCATAATACTGCTGTTTTTTAAGGACCTATTGTATAAACACTAGTCAAAAATCCTTAATATGACAAAAGTGCCTGCTGTTTTTGAGGACCGACTGCTATAACCCTCGTCAAAGATCATTTCAATGCCAGAAGTGCCCTGCAGTTTTTTGGGCACCTACTGTGAACTCGTTAAAGATATCTGCTCTAAAGCACCACTCTGCCGTTTTTAAAACAGTCAGAGGAAACGTACAATAAGAGCAAAGTCTGCAGGGATTCCTTGTCTTTTTCAGGAATTAGATTTAGTGCAGAGATATACTCCAAAGAAAGATCTATGTTCTTAACTTCTCCCTTCCTGTCCTGCCGTTTGTGCCTAACGCTGTTACAAAATAACAACATTTCTCGCCCCTCGGCCATCTCTGATAAAGCAACTGCAACACTACCAAGATATCACACTTCCAGGAATTAAATCAGAAAATGAAATGAGAAAACTTTTTCAAAGTTTCTGAGTCATCTTCACTTGTGTCTTGAAGGGCCTCGGTGACAATAAGCTGCGAAGGGAGAGAAAAGAGGACTATCTTCACGCTCGCCGGGCGGACCGTTCATTTCAGGTAAATACGTTAGCGTGTCGGCAGCACACAAAAGCCTGCAGTGAAAAAAACGCCCGTTCTTAAGCGTTTGGAGGAGTTGAGCAGTGAATCACTCACTCCCTTATTTGCAAATATCTGGAAAGACGAGGCGGATTTGTCTTTCTTTGGAGAGACAAAAGCGTCACGAGCTATGTGTTATGGACTGGACTCACACTATTATGTTAGATCCACTATGGACTGGACTCTCACTATTACGTTAGATCCACTATGGACTGGACTCTCACACTATTATGTTAGATCCACTATGGACTGTACTCTCACACTATTATGCTAGATCCACTATGGACTGGACTCTCACTATTATGCTAGATCCACTATGGACTGGACTCTCACACTATTATGTTAGATCCACTATGGACTGGACTCTCACACTATTATGTTAGATCCACTATGGACTGGACTCCCACAATATTATGTTAGATCCACTATGGACTGGACTCTCACTATTATGCTAGATCCACTATGGACTGGACTCTCACACTATTATGCTAGATCCACTATGGACTGGACTCTCACTATTATGCTAGATCCACTATGGACTGGACTCTCACACTATTATGTTAGATTCACTATGGACTGGACTCTCACACTATTATGTTAGATCCACTATGGACTGGACTCTCACTATTATGTTAGATCCACTATGGACTGGACTCTCACACTATTATGTTAGATCCACTATGGACTGGACTCCCACAATATTATGTTAGATCCACTATGGACTGGACTCTCACTATTATGTTAGATCCACTATGGACTGGACTCTCACATTATTATGTTAGATCCACTATGGACTGGACTCTCACACTATTATGTTAGATCCACTATGGACTGGACTCTCGCGCTATTATGTTAGATCCACTATGGACTGGACTCTCACACTATTATGTTAGATCCACTATGGACTGGACTCTCACTATTATGTCAGATCCACTATGGACTGGACTATCACATTATTATGTTAGATCCACTGTGGACTGGACTCTCACACTATTATGTTAGATCCACTATGGACTGGACTCTCACTATTATGTTAGATCCACTATGGACTGGACTCTCACATTATTATGTTAGATCCACTATGGACTGGACTCTCACACGATTATGTTAGATCCACTATGGACTGGACTGTCACGCTATTATGTTAGATCCACTGTGGACTGGACTCTCACACTATTATGTTGGATCCACTATGGACTGGACTCTCACTATTATGTTAGATCCACTATGGACTGGACTCTCACACTATTATGTTAGATCCACTACGGACTGGACTCTCACTATTATGTTAGATCCACTATGGACTGGACTCTCACACTATTATGCTAGATCCACTATGGACTGGACTCTCACACTATTATGTTAGATCCACTATGGAATGGACTCTCACACTATTATGTTAGATCCACTATGGACTGGACTCACACTATTATGTTAGATCCACTATGGACTGGACTCTCACTATTATGTTAGATCCACTATGGACTGGACTCTCACACTATTATGCTAGATCCACTATGGACTGGACTCTCACACTATTATGTTAGATCCACTATGGAATGGACTCTCACACTATTATGTTAGATCCACTATGGACTGGACTCTCACACTCTTATATTAGATCCACTATGGACTTGACTCTCACTATTATGTTAGATCCACTATGGACTGGACTCTCACTATTATGCGAGATCCACTATGGACTGGACTCTCACACTATTATGCTAGATCCACTATGGACTGGACTCTCACTATTATGCTAGATCCACTATGGACTGGACTCTCACACTATTATGTTAGATTCACTATGGACTGGACTCTCACACTATTATGTTAGATCCACTATGGACTGGACTCTCACTATTATGTTAGATCCACTATGGACTGGACTCTCACACTATTATGTTAGATCCACTATGGACTGGACTCTCACTATTATGTTAGATCCACTATGGACTGGACTCTCAAAATATTATGCTAGATCCACTATGGACTGGACTCTCACACTATTATGTTAGATCCACTATGGACTGTACTCTCACTATTATGTTAGATCCACTATGGACTGGACTCTCAAAATATTATGCTAGATCCACTATGGACTGGACTCACACTATTATGTTAGATCCACATTCACACTGTTATGTGAATATGTTCCTACACCGTCAAAAAGTCACCTTTGCAAAGAGTTAAACCTAAATACTAAATCGGTTATTTTCTTATGGAACAACCGGAAGAAGCGGTTTCAAACATCATCCCTAGTTGCGACACATCCGCCACATAGCCTTGGGTTAAGCTAAACTGTGGCTAACACAGTTCACCCGATCCGAACTGCACCGTGTCAGTGAAAAGACGCAATAAAGTGCAAGCATTTCTGGGTATTTTGTGCCAACTCCAACTAAAATGCTACTTTCCCCACTCAAAGGAGTGAGTAAATCATCTTCAAGGGCAGCTTAAATAATTGAAAAGCCAGAAGGGAAGCGTGGCTGCTTTCACCTTTGCTAATCACCAGAGAGCAGCTCATTGTTGATAAACTTGAGCGCTCTGAAAAAAAAGGAAGCCTAAAACTTTGGATGCCAAGAAAGGAGGATCGGCCCCAACTCTGCAATCAACACATTTGAACCACATTTTATTTCCAGCTAATGCCTGCAGTCAGCTTTCCCCCCAAAAAATATCTCGCGTCAAGTTTGTTGGCTGACAAATATGTTTTGACGCTGTCTTTTTAAAATGCATTTATTTATTTCATGTAGCTTCGCGTGAGCCAGGCTGATAGAGTTGGCTCCTCGCCGTGATCCAAACCCTTGGCGCTGCGCGGGATATCTTTCGCAGCAGATGCCAAAGTCAGGCAGATGCTCTTCATCTTCAATGAGACAAATTCCTAGAGTGATGTTTATTCTTTATTTAATTCTGCTGCCTATTTATGCCTCCCGCTGTTTGGCGCTGTAGAAACTACTAGTAGGGCTGCTAACAGGGTGAGCAATTACTTACATAACACAGATATGATAGAATTAGATATGCACTCTGCTGTTTCTAAGGACCAAGTGAAAGAATACCATCTTCTTACCGAAAACCGGCAACCTTTATCGTCGACTTTTTTTGTTAAGAAGTTCAATTTTTTTTAAATAAATAGTCTTGGCATTCATGTTCACATTTGATTTGATATTTGCCAACCCTCACGAATTTTAGTGCCTCTCCCGAAAATGTCCCGGGACAACCATTCAGCCGGACTTAAGGCACGCAACCTCCAGGTCCTGAGTGAGGACGGCCTGTCGTCACTCCATATAGACAGCATGCCGGCCCAGTCACGTTATAACATCTAGGGCTTTTGGAGAGTGCACGACTGCACACACAACAAGAAGGGGACGAAGCAGAAGAACGAAGAAGAGACAGTCATGGCGACGACGAGTGACAGAATGGAATGAGGATAGACCATTCAACCCTAAACTCACTCCTTTCCTGCAAATTAAATTTCACAGATGCTGCCCATACCTATGCTCCTTCAAAGGCTGTGCTATTGGCTGCAAAGCATTGCACTTTCAAATACAACAATGAGTAGAGGAGTGTTATGTGTGTGTATATGTGTAAATAAATGAACACTGAAATTCAAGTATTTATTTTATATATATATATATATATATATAATACATATATATATGTATATATATATATATATATATATACATATATATATATATATATATATATATATATTTAATACATATATATATATATATATATATATATATATATATATATATATATATATATATATATATATATATATAGCTAGAATTCACTGAAAGTCAAGTATTTATTTTATTTATATATATATATATGTATATATATATATAATACATATATATATATATATATGTATATGTATATATATATATAAAATACATATATATATATATATATATATGTATATATATATATATATATATATATATATATATATAGCTAGAATTCACTGAAAGTCAAGTATTTATTTTATTTATATATATATATATATATATATATATATATATATATATATATATATATATATATATATATATCCATCCATCCATTTTCTACCGCTTATTCCCTTCGGGATCGCGGGGGGCGCTGGAGCCTATCTCAGCTACTATATATATATATATGTATATATATACATATATATATATATGTATATATATAAATAAAATAAATACTTGACTTTCAGTGAATTCTAGCTATATATACACCCACCCACCACCACGAAAAGAATACCTACTGGAATCAATAAAAGGCTATCGATGCTGTCATCTAGCAAAGCTGAATTTGACCAAGCAACCCCCCCGTACCAAAAAGCCCTTGATGAAAGCGGATACAATTTCACCCTCACCTATGAACCCACGCCAGGAAACCAGCCAAAAAAGAACAGAAAACGAAACGACATCATCTGGTACAACCCCCCATACAGCAAAAACGTCTCAACTAACATTGGACACAAATTCCTCAATCTGATTGACAAACACTTTCCCAAAGACAACACCCTAAGAAAAGTATTCAACAAGAACAACATTAAATTGAGCTACAGCTGCATGAACAATATACGACAAATCATCTCAAACCACAACAAAACAATTGCAAATGAGCCGTCGGCCCCCAGACAGAGCGGCTCCAAAACCAACAAAGACTGTAACTGTCGAAAGAAACCTGATTGCCCTCTCAACGGGGGGTGCTTACAAGCATCAGTTGTCTACCAATCTAAGGTAATACGCAAGGACATTAACACATCCGACACATATGTAGGATTAACCGAGGGAGAATTCAAAACCAGATGGAACAATCACAAGGCTTCTTTCAGGAACAAAAACCTGCGAAATACCACAGAACTCAGCAAACACATTTGGGACCTCAAAGACAATAATGTTGAATATTCAATAACATGGCAAATTCTTGCATCCAGCACACCTTACAATAGTGGTAATAAAAGATGCAACCTATGCTTGAAAGAGAAACTGTTTATTATTTACCGTCCAGACCTGTCATCCCTCAACAAGCGCAGCGAAATTGTAACAACATGCCGCCATAGACGGAAACACCTCCTAGGTAACACATGAGCCAATCACCACGCCCCTAGGCCAGCCTGTACCCACCCACTCTGTGCCCTATACAAACCATGGTATGTGAATGCTCCCATTAAAATCTCCTGATGATTGAGGGTACCCCCCCCTCATGAAACAGGCCTGTAGAGATGAAATAGTCTTGTGATTTTTTTTCCCACACATACTTGTTAATCCTACATATGTGTCGGATGTGTTAATGTCCTTGCGTATTACCTTAGATTGGTAGACAACTGATGTTTGTAAGCACCCCCCGTTGAGGGGGCAATCAGGTTTCTTTCGACGATATATATTACCGTATTTTCCGGACTATAATGCGCACATAAAAAAAATTTTTTTCTCAAAACTTGACATTGCGCCTTATAATCCGGTGCGCCTAATGTACGGAATAATTCTGGTTTTGCTTACCGACCTCGAAGCAATTTTATTTGGTACACGGTGTAATGATAAGTGTGACCAGAATGTGGCAGTCAAACATAAGAGATACGTGTAGACTGCAATATGATGGCAATATGACTCAAGTAAACAACACCAACATTGTATATGTTCCATTGAAAATATAGGACATTACACACGGCGCTCAAAAATCTATCAAAATGGTAAAGTACGACTTTGGTAAGCTATGAAGCCGCACCGCTTGATGGATTGTACTGTGCTTCAACATACGAGCCACTTATGGTGTGTGTATCAGGCAAGACATATTATCTGCCGTTTTGTTTCGTAATATTATGCAAAAGCAACTTTTCTTACTTTCTGGTACCTGCTGATCTGTATTTGAGATCTGCATAAATCCTGAAAAATTGCGTGCATCCGCCTTTGTAGTCCGTGCCGACACCGTAGTCGATAAGCTTCTTCTTGTTATCGGACATTCATCCTCCACTGTTGCCAGTTAAAAAAAAAAGTAGTGTAAAGTTCTTACTTATATCTGTCAGTAAACTCGCCGAGAAAGCGCTAAAACATACCGGTGTAGTGAGTTTACATTATTCACCCAAGGAACTTTTATTTATTAGAGAGTTCCGGTCGGACAGTTTTTCACGGGACACATTTCCTGTGTTGTTGTTTCCGGATGAGGAGATACTGCTCCGTTATTGATTGAAGTAAAGTCGGAATGTCAATAAAACAGTTAGCTCCATCGTTTGACACTTCTTCCACTCCCGTCCTTGCACGCTACACTTCTACAACAAAGATGACGGGGGAAGACGCTGCCGAAGGTGAGCCACGTAAATAAGACCGCCCACAAAACGGCGCTTCCGGAAGCGACTGTCAGAAAGTGGCTTGAAGATGATGTGTAAAACATCATCTATGCAACATTTTTGACCAAATCTTTAAGAAGGGGAACCGGAGGGTGTGTTCTAACTATCGTGGGATCACACTCCTCAGCCTTCCCGGTAAGGTCTATTCAGGAGTACTGGAGAGGAGGCTACGCCGGATAGTCGAACCTCGGATTCAGGAGGAACAGTGTGGTTTTCGTCCTGGTCGTGGAACTGTGGACCAGCTCTATACTCTCGGCAGGGTCCTTGAGGGTGCATGGGAGTTTGCCCAACCAGTCTACATGTGTTTTGTGGACTTGGAGAAGGCTTTCGACTGTGTCCCTCGGGAAGTCCTGTGGGGAGTGCTCAGAGAGTATGGGGTACCGGACTGTCTGATTGTGGCAGTCCGCTCCCTGTATGCTCAGTGCCAGAGCTTGGTCCGCATTGCCGGCAGTAAGTCGGACACGTTTCCAGTGAGGGTTGGACTCCGCCAAGGCTGCCCTTTGTCACCGATTCTGTTCATAACTTTTATGGACAGAATTTCTAGGCGCAGTCAAGGCGTTGAGGGGATCTGGTTTGGTGGCTGCAGGATTAGGTCTCTGCTTTTTGCAGATGATGTGGTCCTGATGGCTTCATCTGGCCAGGATCTTCAGCTCTCACTGGATCGGTTCGCAGCCGAGTGTGAAGCGACTGGGATGAGAATCAGCACCTCCAAGTCCGAGTCCATGGTTCTCGCCCGGAAAAGGGTGGAGTGCCATCTCCGGGTTGGGGAGGAGATCTTGCCCCAAGTGGAGGAGTTCAAGTACCTCGGAGTCTTGTTCACGAGTGATGGAAGAGTGGATCATGAGATCGACAGGCGGATCGGTGCGGCGTCTTCAGTAATGCGGACGCTGTATCGATCCGTTGTGGTGAAGAAGGAGCTGAGCCGGAAGGCAAAGCTCTCAATTTACCGGTCGATCTACGTTCCCATCCTCACCTATGGTCATGAGCTTTGGGTTATGACCGAAAGGACAAGATCACGGGTACAAGCGGCCGAAATGAGTTTCCTCCGCCGGGTGGCGGGGCTCTCCCTTAGAGATAGGGTGAGAAGCTCTGCCATCCGGGGGGAGCTCAAAGTAAAACCGCTGCTCCTCCACATCGAGAGGAGCCAGATGAGGTAGTTCGGGTATCTGGTCAGGATGCCACCCGAACGCCTCCCTAGGGAGGTGTTCAGGGCACGTCCGACCGGTAGGAGGCCGCGGGGAAGACCCAGGACACGTTGGGAAGACTATGTCTCCCGGCTGGCCTGGGAACGCCTCGGGGTCCCACAGGAAGAGCTGGACGAAGTGGCTGGGGAGAGGGAAGTCTGGGCTTCCCTGCTTAGGCTGCTGCCCCCGCGACCCGACCTCGGATAAGCGGAAGAAGATGGATGGATGGATGGACAAAACGGCACTTCCGGAAGCGACTGTCAGAAAGTGGCTTGAAGATGATGTGTAAAACATCATCTATGCAACATTTTTGACCAAAAAAACACCATTACATGTTATGTAGACCACAAGGAAGTGTTTTCCATTTAGAAAAAAAGTAATAATGATACGATTTTTTAATGCGCCTTATAATTCGGTGCGCCTTATATATGAAAAAAGATCGAAAATAGTCCATTCATAGGCGGTGCGCCTTATAATCCGGTGCGCCCTATGGTCCGGAAAATACGGTATATGCAATGGTTTTCCGTATTTGGACCATGATTTATGTCCTAACTTGTTCACCGGTCCTCATATGGAAGCTACTTTTCCTTGTTGATGTCTCAAGAAGGGTAGAAATACAAGAACACACACACACACACACACACACACACACACACACACACTCACACACACACGCATACACAGAGTCATTCAGAAAGAAGCTTTGAGGAAGTCTGGGCCGGTCCCCGTAATGCAGCCAGCGTGACATATGTGCTATACGTAAACACTGCGACAGACAGAAGACGACTAAGAGGTTTAGGGAAGTAATTAGCCAGGCCTACAATGGGATGGGGAAATCTCAAACTGTGGACGGCGGAGGACAAAAGCGCATTTCAGGCGGTTGAGCGGGGAGGGGAAGCACCTACATACGCAGCATGTTCGTGTGTGTGTGTGTGGTCTGTGTTAATTTTTGTCTAAGTCATCGTCAAAAACCTTTTTTCCCTTGACGAAAATAAGGCGATAACAAATTAAAGCAAAACGCACGTTGATAATAATAAAAGAAACTGACATTTTTGTCAACGAACAAAAATGTGACAAAAATGTTGACGGAAACGAAATATTTAATTTTGTATTGTAAACGGGTGGGAGAAGTTGGGAATGTATCCAATCAAGGCTCTTTAACAGTTTGCGTGTATGAAATAGAAGTGGGGGTTGGTTAGCAAAGAGAGCCAATCAAATGGTTTTTCCTTGTGAGATCAGGAAGTTTGATTTCTCAGCGCCAAAAGCAAAAATGTACAGATTGAACATTGTTGCGTCGGACCAGTTCTTCCTCCAAGGGAATCTAAATTACTGGTCAATCCCAATTTCTTTAGATGACATATATGCTGAGTAAGAAGGACCGTCAAGACAGTTTTGGAATATTATCAAGTTTTACTGAAAGTTTCAGGAGAACCACCTAGACCAATACATTCATACCGGCTTCCTAAGTTGTTCTGGCATTCCGAGGGAAAAGGCAACTCATTTCACAAAAAGAAAGCCCCCATCCCACCTCCTCTCTCAACACTGATAAGAAGAGAGACGTGGGGGTTGTCTTCACATTCCGATGGTTTACGACCCTGTCTAAAGAAACTGGTAGAATACACAGAAGAATAGTACTAGCTTCTCTGAACATGGCTATGTAAAAAGAAATAACTCTTAATCATATCAGCATCCTTTCCACAACTTGTATCAACATCGTAATGTGTGTACACCTGGGAGAAGGTAAAGAGTGCATACTGTACCTACTCAGTGGCCTAGTGCAGTGTTTTTCAACCACTGTGCCGTGAGATACAGTCTGGTGTGCCGTGGGAGATTATCTAATTTCACCTATTTGGGGTAAAAAATATATTTTGCAAACCAGTAATTATAGTCCGCAAATGATGTGTTGTTGTTGAGTGTCGATGCTGTCTAGAGTTCGGCAGAGTAACCATGTAATACTCTTCCATATCAGTGGGTGGCAGCAGGTAGCTAATTGCTTTATAGATGTCGGAAACAGCGTGAGGCAGGGTGCAGGTAAAAAGGTGTCTAATGCTTAGGCAAAAAATAAACAAAAGGTGAGTGTCTCTAAAAAAAGACATTGAAGCTTAGGGAAGGCTATGCAGAATGAAACTAAAACTGAACTGGGGACAAAGTAAACCAAAACAGAATGCTGGACGACAGCAAAGACTTACTGTGGAGCAAAGAGGGCGTCCACAATGTACATCCGAACATGACATGACAATCGACAATGTCCACACAAAGAAGGATAAAAACAACTGAAATATTCTTGATTGCTAAAACAAAGTAGATGCGGGAAATATCGCTCAAAGGAAGACATGAAACTGCAACAGGAAAATACCAAAAAAAGAAAAAAAGCCACCAAAATAGGAGCGCAAGACAAGAACTAAAACACTACACACAAGAAAACAGCAAGAAACTCCAAATAAGTCAGGGTGTGATGTGACAGGTGGTGACAGTACACCTACTTTGAGACAAGAGCTATATTGATGCATGCTTGGTTATGGTTTAAAGTCATATACAACAATTGCGACTTTTTACTGGCAACTGAGTTTAGTTTTTTAATGATTTCTGCTGGTGGTGTGCCTCCGCATTTTTTCCACACAAAAAATGTGCCTTGGCTCAAAAAAGGTTGAAAAACACCGGCCTAGTGGTTAGAGTGTCCGCCCTGAGATGGGTAGGTTGTGAGTTCATATCAAAGACTATAAAAATGGGACCCATTACCTCCATGCTTGCCACTCAGCATCAAGGGTTGGAATTGGGGGTTAAATCACCAAAAAATGATTCCCGGGCGTGGCCATCGCTGCTGCTCACTGCTCCCCACACCTCCCAGGGGGTGATCAAGGGTGATGGGTCAAATGCAGAGAATAATTTCGCCACACCTAGTGTGTGTGTGTGACAATCATTGGTACTTTAACTTTACACGTATCTCCTATGTTTGACTGCCATCTACTGGTCACACTTATCATTCATTCATTCATTTTTTATTTATCTCCTTCATTGATGTGCATTTTTGATCAATGGACAATTAAACTCTAACAACAAAACACATATTTACACACCTATGCTTGAGAAGGAACAGGATGAAGAAAATCTTATATTTCCTGCCCCCCTTCAACATAATAAGTACCGTATTTTTCGGACTATAAGTCGCAGTTTTTTTCACAGTTTGGCCGGGGGTGCGACTTATACTCAGGAGCGACTTATGTGTGAAATGATTAACACATTAGTGTAAAATATCAAATAATATTATATAGTTCATTCACGTAAGAGACTAGACGTATAAGATTTCATGGGATTTAGCGATTAGGAGTGACAGATTGTTTGGTAAACGTATAGCATGTTCTATATGTTATAGTTATTTGAATGACTCTTACCATAATATGTTACGTTAACATACCAGTTGGTTATTTATGCCTCATATAACGTACACTTATTCAGCCTGTTGTTCACTATTCTTTATTTATTTTAAATTGCCTTTCAAATGTCTATTCTGGTGTTGGCTTTTATCAAATACATTTCCCCCAAAAATGCGACTTATACTCCAGTGCGACTTATATATGTTTTTTTTCCTTCTTTATTATGCATTTTCGGCCGGTGCGACTTATACTCCGGAGCGACTTATAGTCCGAAAAATACGGTACTTAAGGTGCGCTTGATTTATGTCTCTGTGAGAAGGAGAGACACCAAAGAGTGAGGAACGCCCGCAGTGTAATGCCCACAGCTCAAAGCAACTGTGTGAGAACTTATACTCGAATATCATGATATAGTCATTTTCTATATCGCACAGAGACAAACCCGCGATATATCGAGTATATTCCATATATCGCCCAGCCCTACTTCAATGCTATGTGTATCTATATTCTTTCTGTCTTGCCTCCGGTGAGGGCGGTCGCATCCCTCAACAACACCTGGAGTCTAACTCTTGCAGATCGGCCTCAGTCTACAAGAACATTACAACATCACACCCGAGATAATCGTGCACACATGCCCACACACCCCCTCCCCCCACCCCACGCCTTCACCACCGCTTGTTTGCTCCAACTCCCCCTCCCTCTGTTGCGAGTTTGTCGTGATTAAAGGGGAACATTATCACCAGACCTATGTAAGCGTCAATATATACCTTGATGTTGCAGAAAAAAGACCATATATTTTTTTAACCGATTTCCGA
Source organism: Nerophis lumbriciformis (assembly GCF_033978685.3). NCBI lineage: Eukaryota > Metazoa > Chordata > Actinopteri > Syngnathiformes > Syngnathidae > Nerophis > Nerophis lumbriciformis. The sequence goes on along the minus strand of NC_084566.2, from coordinate 36,528,140 downwards.
ACTCTAAATGGGTGAATTTTGGCGAATTAAACGCCTTTCTAATATTCGCTCTCGGAGCGAACGTGACGTCACATTGGGAAGCAATCCGCCATTTTCTCAAACACCGAGTCAAATCAGCTCTGTTATTTTCCGTTTTTTTCGACTGTTTTCCGTACCTTGGAGACATCATGCCTCGTCGGTGTGTTGTCGGAGGGTGTAACAACACGAACAGGGACGGATTCAAGTTGCACCAGTGGCCCAAAGATGCCAAAGTGGCAAGAAATTGGTTTTTGTTCAGCACACTTTACCGACAAAAGCTATGCTACGACAGAGATGGCAAGAATGTGTGGATATCCTGCGACACTCAAAGCAGATGCATTTCCAACGATAAAGTCAAAGAAATCTGCCGCCAGACCCCCATTGAATATGCCGGAGTGTGTGAGCAATTCAGGGACAAAGGACCTCGGTAGCACGGCAAGCAATGGCGGCAGTTTGTTCCCGCAGACGAGCGAGCTAAACCCCCTGGATGTCTTGGCTCACACTGTCCCTTATGCCACCGAATATGATCAAGAGTAGAATATCGACCCTAACTTCCCTGGCCTGCTGACATCAACTCCAAAACTGCACAGATCAGCGGATGAGGGTATGTCTACAGAATATATTAATTGATGAAAACTGGGCTGTCTGCACTCTCAAAGTGCATGTTGTTGCCAAATGTATTTCATATGCTGTAAACCTAGTTTATAGTTGTTAGTTTCCTTTAATGCCAAACAAACACATACCAATCGTTGGTTAGAAGGCGATCGCCGAATTTGTCCTCGCTTTCTCCCGTGTCGCTGGCTGTCGTGTCGTTTTCGTCGGTTTCGCTTGCATACGGTTCAAACCGATATGGCTCAATAGCTTCAGTTTCTTCTTCAATTTCGTTTTCGCTACCTGCCTCCACACTACAACCGTCCGTTTCAATACATGCGTAATCTGTTGAATCGCTTAAGCCGCTGAAATCCGAGTCTGAATCCGAGCTAATGTCGCTATAGCTTGCTGTTCTTTCCGCCATGTTTGTTTGTGTTGGCTTCACTATGTGACGTCACAGGAAAATGGACGGGTGTATATAACGATGGTTAAAATCAGGCACTTTGAAGCTTTTTTTTAGGGATATTGCGTGATGGGTAAAATTTTGAAAAAAACGTCGAAAAATAAAATAAGCCACTGGGAACTGATTTTTAATGGTTTTAACCCTTCTGAAATTGTGATAATGTTCCCCTTTAAATTTAACGTGTTTATGTGTGCATTGCAAATGAGTTTTTTTCCCCTTGGACTCAGTCTGGACCCCCTCCCATGGGTCCAGCCTTTGACTGATATTTTTTTTTACTCTTCCCCCCTTTCCCAATATCACCTTTTCCCCACCTTTTTTAAGGAGCGCCGGTGTTGTACCGAAATCTGTTACCCATCGTAATTTGTAACTCCAGGGGGCGATGTTCCCATGACGTTTGTTTGATGGTTAAACGGCAAGCCCAAAGAGGAGGAGAAGAAGAACTATCCTTAATGCTGAAACGTCAGTTGTCAGAATTTCAGCATTAATAATAACAATGGACTCATACTATAATGAAAGTAAGTCATTGATTTCCAGAATATGTGTAATTTATTAATGCTGAAATTCTGACAACTGACGTTTCATTCCATGATAGCTTTTAATCCGGAAAATGTATGTGTGTGAGAGAGAATCAACAGCTGATACAATGGACTCATACTATAATGAAAGCAAGTCATTGATTTCCAGAATATGTGTAATTTATTAATGCTGAAATTCTGACAACTGACGTTTCAGCATTAAGGATAGTTTTCGCCATTTACGCAAGCGTTCTTCTTCTCCTCCTCTTTGGGCTTGCCGTTTAACCATCAAACAAACGCCATGGGAACATCGCCCCCTGGAGTTACAAATTCCGATGGGTAACAGATTTCGGTACAACACCGTAAAAATGGCTGACTCGTCGGCGGTCCCGTCTTGTCTTCCTGTAACATATGTCTGCTCTTAGTGGGACTGTGCCGAAAATGTACTTTTCAGTTCTTATGTGTCTTGTGCATGTTAAGAATTGACAATAAATCATCTTGAATCTTGAATATCCATGCATATATTGGCAACGAAACAGGAATTCAGCACATTTAAAAAATACACTGTCAATCAATCGATTTACCATTTTGCCTATAGCATATGATGTCATCGCCTGCCTACTCGAGGCCCGATAAAGCGCCAACAGCGTGTGCAGCTCATGGCGGCCTTCTGTGGAGGTGATAAGCGGCGTGTGTGTTGGCGCAGACTGCAACAGCTCCACAAACAAGCGCGGTTTCAACATCGTGGTGTTTGTTTACCCCGCCCTCTCCCAAAAGACCTTCAGAGAAGAACGAGTCGCTCGGCTCCTCCGCGTTGTGAAGTGAAATATGTACCCTGACCACATTAGCTGTGTTTCTTAAAGTGGTGGAGCTTGTTGTGAGCACAAAGTATATGGTGCGTCAGGTGCCTCCTTACACGAGTGCACACACACACACACACACACACACTGCGACAAGGAAAAGGCGAGCATCCTGTGACCTATCGAGTTTTACAGCGATGGCTGTTTACAAGGCGATTGCTGGGTTAATTGTTAACGTCCATCTACGAGGAAGACGGTTGAAAAGACATCACGGAAACATCGGCCGACCTACATACGGGGCCCTCTCGTAATAAATCACACCAGTCAAGTGTGCGGATGACGCAAGTCCACCCCGCCAGGTGCCGGTTTCCGTGACGCCCGGGGGGGGGGAAACAAAGTGTGACGCGGCGGGATTTGCAAAAAGACCAACGCAGGTGAGCTTGAAGCCGAACGCTACGACGTTAATTGGCGTTTAGTGCAGATGAGCGAGCGTTTAACAAAACTCCGGCGCCTCGGTAAATGCCAGTGAGCAGCGAGGAGATTTACAGTCAGCTTTGAGGATCCATCAATGAAGCAGAGATGATGGCTTTTATGCTGATGTGTATTACATGAGGGAGAAGACGTGGACAGATCGGATGTATTGCTGGTTAATGCCACTTGCACTGCAAAGCACGGAGCAAAAAGAGCAATAAATCTATACGCTCTTTCATCTGCTGAAAGTCGAGGTTGTATGTTGCTTATAAACATGCATGATTTGTACAAAGTGCTTTGATGTTAGACTGTACCTCAAGGGATCTGGTAGCTATTTGTGTACGCGTGTTGTTAACGTTCAACTCCACGATTATTCCTGCCTTTCAAGGGGCTCTATTATGCACAACCAACTTTTCTGACCTATTGGTGCCTGTTTTTGTGTAATTGGGATATGCATAAGTCCCCAAAAATTTGAAATCAAAACATGGAAGCATTGCGGAGATATTAACGATCTTGCCTTCCTTCATATTTCCTCCAAACGAGCCTTTTAGAATTTGCCCAATTTGTGACGTTTTGTCCATACATACATACATACATACATACATATATATATATATATATATATATATGAGGGGGTGCACAGGTTCGGTGGCCACGGACGAAGCCCTGGCTGTCCAAAGTCGGGACCGGGGGTGGACCGCTCGCCGGTTTGGGGACGTTTCTGCGCTGCTGACCTGTCTCCGCTCGGGATGGTCTCCTGCTGGCCCCACTATGGACTGGACTCTCACTATTATGTTAGATCCACTATGGACTGGACTCTCACACTATTATGTTAGATCCACTATGGACTGGACTCTCACTATTATGTGAGATCCACTATGGACTGGACTCTCATCATATTATGTTAGATCCACTATGGACTGGACTCTCACACTATTATGTTAGATCCAGTATGGACTGGACTCTCACAATATTATGCTAGATCCATTATGGACTGGACTCTCGCACTATTATGTTAGATCCACTATGGACTGGACTCTCACACTATTATGTTAGATCCACTATGGACTGGACTCTCACAATATTATGCTAGATCCACTATGGACGGGACTCTCACAATATTATGCTAGATCCACTATGGACTGGACTCTCACACTATTATGTTAAATCCACTATGGACTGGACTCTCACACTATTATGTTAGATCCACTATGGACTGGACTCTCACACTCTTATGTTAGATCCACTATGGACTGGACTCTTACTATTATGTTAGATCCACTATGGACTGGACTCTCACACTATTATGTTAGATCCACAATGGACTGGACTCTCACACTATTATGTTAGATCCACTATGGACTGGACTCTCACTATTATGTTAGATCCACTATGGACTGGACTCTCATAATATTATGCTAGATCCACTATGGAATGGACTCTCACACTATTATGCTAGATCCACTATGGACTGGACTCTCACACTATTATGTTGGATCCACTATGGACTGGACTCTTACTATTATGTTAGATCCACTATGGACTGGACTCTCACACTATTATGTTAGATCCACTATGGACTGGACTCTTACTATTATGTTAGATCCACTATGGACTGGACTCTTACTATTATGTTAGATCCACTATGGACTGGACTCTGACACTCTTATGTTAGATCCACTATGGACTGGGCTCTTACTATTATGTTAGATCCACTAAGGACTGGACTCTCACTATTATGTTAGATCCACTATGGACTGGACTCTCACTATTATGTTAGATCCTCTATGGACTGGACTCTCACACTATTATGCTAGATCCACTATGGACTGGACTCTCACACTATTATGTTAGATCCTTTATGGACTGGACTCTCACACTATTATGTTAGATCCACTATGGACTGGACTCTTACTATTATGTTAGATCCACTATGGACTGGACTCTCACTATTATGTTAGATCCACTATGGACTGGACTCTCACTATTATGTTAGATCCACTATGGACTGGACTCTCACACTATTATGTTAGATCCTCTATGGACTGGACTCTCACACTATTATGCTAGATCCACTATGGACTGGACTCTCACACTATTATGTTAGATCCTCTATGGACTGGACTCTCACACTATTATGCTAGATCCACTATGGACTGGACTCTCACAATATTATGCTAGATCCACACTTGACGTCCATTGCACCGGTCGCCCTGGTTATGTTATGTGATCTACATGTTATGTAGACCACAAGGAAGTGTTTTAAATGTAGAAAAAAATCATAATATAACCCATTTAAAATATAAACAGATTTTTTTTGTAGTTGTGCACGTCATCCACAATTACATGAGAAAAGACCACACATTTTCCCATTCTTTTGCCTTCTAAATAATGAAAAACTACATTACATAACTAAATTAATGATAGATAAATAATATACATGTTTCTTAAATGAATTGTCGATAAAATTTAGATACAAACGGAAATGCGGTTGAACCACTTCAGTCATCATTTTTGTGCTTAAGAAACTTATCTGTGACTTTAGCTACAGACTGTTTGTTTGATATTGCCATTACTGAGGCAAAGTGGTGAAAAAGTGTATCACAACTGAGTACTGCTGCTGCCCGAACGGACTACATCGAAAAACAGATCTTTTTTCGCTGTTGTAAATCGTGACGGATCATTATCGTATCGACCAAAACTCAAGGCACATTCTACAGAGGCACTATAGAGAGCCTACTGACCAACTGCATCTCTGTCTGGACTGGAGCCTGCAGTGCCTCAGACTGGAAGTCTCTGCAGAGAGTGGTGAGAACGGTGGAAAAAGATCATCAGGACTCCTCTTCCTCCTATCCAGGAGATGGCAAAAAGCCACTGCCTGACCAGGGCTCAGAAAATCTGCAGAGACTCCTCCCACCCCCACCAAGGACTGTTTTCACTGCTGGACTCTAGAAAGAGGTTCCGCAGCCTCCGTAACAATACCTCCAGGTTCTGTAACAGCTTCTTCCCTCAGGCCGTAAGACTCTTGAACGCATCATAATAATCCCCTCAATTACCCCCATTAACTCGGTGGAATATAAAGACAATATAACATACATCCATAAACCTGGATGCATATGCAAAAGTGCAATACATTATATCTGCACCTTATTGATTTTTTATCCTGCACTACCATGAGCTAATGCAACGAAATTCCATTCTTATCTGTACTGCAAAGTTCAAATTTCAATGACAATAAAAAGGAAGTCTAAGTCTAAGTCTAAGTCTAGTCTAAAAGTTGTATTCGGTACACCCTGACTACATTGTCCATACGACACTGACCATGTGTGTTCTGGTTATAAGTAGGGGTGTAACAGTACGTGTATTTGTATTGAACCGTTTCGGTACGGGGGTTCCGGTTCGGTTCGGAGGTGTACCGAACGAGTTTCCACACGGATATATTAAGTAGCGTAACAAACGTTGTGTAAACAATGCACACCGAGGCACAACACATGGCATGCTAGACTGACCATACATCCTCTTTTCACCGGATATGTCCTCTTTTGCGGAGCTGTCAGGGCGGAGTTTCTTAAATGCCTCAAATGTCCGGCATTTTGAGTTAGGGTTCTGTGTATTTTCAATGTACGTTAATGGTTAAGAAGGGGTTAAAAACAAAACAAATTGAGCATGCAGCAGCATTGGTGAGGGAGGGGCAGAGACAGAGAGAGAGAGAGAGTTATGATAAACGCGCATGCGTCGCCAGGCTCTGCTTTTTATCCATAGATTTATCACATTTAATTTTTTATTATCTATAGCAGGGGTGTCAAAAGTGTGCCCCGGAGGCCATTTGCGGCCCACGGCTAATGTTTTAAAGGCCCACGGCACATTCTAAAAATACTATTAAAATAAACAAAAACATAACAAAAGTGAAATAAGAAAGCTTAAAGGTGAAATGTAATTTAGAAAAAGTTGCAATGTTGATTAATAAAACAAAGCTGTTTTTTTTTTCTTTCAAACTGTCATTGCTCAAAACATAATATTGAATCAAAATCAATGTTATTATGAATTATTGACCTATCCAAGGTTCCCATTACTTCACATCAAATATGCCACTAAGAAAAATATTTTTGGTGGAAGATTTTGCAAATTTGGTAAATAAATAACCCCAAAAATGTATATTTTGTTGTTTTCTTACTGTACCGAAAATGAACCGAACCGTGATCTCTAAACCGAGGTACGTACCGAACAGAAATTAGTGTGTACCGTTCCACCCCTAGTTATAAGGCACTAGACCAGGGGTCGGCAACCCGCGGCTCCGGAGCCGCATGCGGCTCTTTGATCACTCTGATGCGGCTCAGCAGCTTACTTGCTGAACCCCCCAATTTTCCCGTGAGACTTCCGGATTTCAGTGACTCTCGCAGAAAACTCCCGGGATTAATATTCACCGATTTTCACCCTTACAGCTATAATAAGGGTGTGCCATGATGGTACAACATTTGACGCCCTCTACAAACTGTATTAACAGCGTGCCAGCCCAACCTTTGTTATACAATATACATCTTCTGCTTGCACACGTACGTGACAGCAAGGCATACTTTGTCAACAGCCACACAGGTTACACTGACGGTGGCCATATAAAACAACTTTAACACTCTTACTAATAATGCGCCACACTTTGAACCAAAACCAAACAAGAATGACAAACACATTTCGGGAGAACATCTGCACCTTAACACAACATAAAAAATACCCAGAATCCCATGCAACCCTGACTCTTCCGGGCTACATTATACACCCCTGCTACCACCAAACCCCGCCCCCACCCCAACCCTGCTCCCTCACACATCAACCCTCCCCGCCCCCCCTCCCTCTGTGCGTGGTTGAGGTGGGCAGGGTTTGGTAGCGGGGGTGTATAACGTAGCCCGGAAGAGTTAGGGCTGCATGGGATTCTGGGTATTTGTTCTGTTGTGTTTATGTTGTGTTACGGTGCAGATGTTCTCCCGAAATGTGTTTGTCATTCTTGTTTGGTGTGGGTTCACAGTGTGGCGCATTATTAGTAAGAGTGTTAAAGTTTTTTTTATACCGCCACCGTAAGTATAACCTGTGTGGTTGTTGACCAAGTATGCCTTGCTGTCACTTACGTGAGCCAGCAGAAGCCCCATACAACGTGTGGCTAAGCCGGCACGCTGGTTATAGTGGGCGCTATATGCTGTACCATCACGGCACGTTCGAGAGAATAGTTGCCCTGAAATTCGTAGTCTTCCTGAAAAATCGAGAGGGTTGACAAGCATGACGCTGTTAAGCGCTATTCATATAAAACCCACGGGCTGCACTAACATTCAATTTTCATATTAAAGTGTGGGCCGCGTGTCTGAGACCCTTAGTTTATACATAGCACAAAGCAAAAAAAAAAAATTGTATACAGTGTTATTTCATTTTAAATTTCAAAAGATTTTTGTGGCTCCCATTGTTTTCTTTAATTTGTGAAACTGGTCAAAATGGCTCATTGACTGGTAAAGGTTGCCGACCCCTGCACTAGACGTACAGTACGCACCTAATTTTCACACGACCATTCAAATGCCCGTCCGTACGTTTGTCCCACGTCTAATAAAACAGATTCCGCCAAAACCACGACATCAAATGATAACTTGGGAGACATTTCTGACAGCAGATGTGCATAAACATGGAAGGATAAATCCACCCTGTCGAGCAAAAGCGGCCTTAGGCGTCGCCACTTGACGCTTTGCTTGAGGACAGATGGCGCCACGAAATGACTAAGCAGGCAGCACAGAAGGCTAAGACACACACACACACACACACACACACACACACGCACACACACCCCTCCCACCTTACACACACACACTATGCAAAGGACTTCGGCTGAGGCTCCGAACTCCCCAACCCCCTGGGTGGTAAGCCTCTTCTGCACCAGTAAAAGACAAACAGTGTGAAGGCATGTGAGCACAGGCGGGAAGGGAAGGCAAGAAGAGCTTCACAGATCAATAACTCGCTAAAAAGGAGAAGGCGTTGTTTAGGCAAAGCTCAATCAACATATTCTATAGCAGGAAGGGGGAGGCTCTCAGTCTTGCACCCTCTGCAGCATGAAAGTGTGTTTACTCGCCGGCATCACTTTTTCCGAGGTGAGAACGTTTGCCCCAACTTGGCATAAGTAGAAGGAGGCTTTTGTGGGCTCCGTACTATTCAGCAGGTGTCTCCACTGTTCGGAATCAATTACCTCCAGTCAGCCAGCGCTTAGGGCAAAGGGGGGGTGTATTGTAAATCAGCTTGGTGTCAGGCCAGATTAGCGACTGTACAGGCCTGGGAGCGAGGCTCTTTGGCCAGCGGGGGACCCTCCCGAGGCCCGACCTGACAGCGAGTAGCGCTCCGTGAAAACGGGCAGCTTTACTTATTGTTTGGCGATACTTTCTGCATGGGAATGAAGATGCAAAACCGTGGAGGTGGAGAACGATTTTGCGGCACGATTCCTGGCTCAAAGCGTCATATCGGTGCAATAAATAATGTGCACGCTGCGACTATTGCCTGTCTCTTGAGATGTCCCATAATGGCTTTTTTGCCGATATTGTCCAACTCTTAATTACCGATTCCGATATCGACCCATACCGATGTATACAGTCGTGGAATTAACACATTATTATGCCTAATTTTGTTGTGATGCCCCGCTGGATGCATTAAACCAGGGGTGCTCATTACATCGATCGCGAGCTACCGGTCGATCGTGGAGGGTGTGTCAGTCGATCACCAGCCAGGCATTAAAAAAATAGTCCTAAAAATGAGCGATCATAAATCTTCACTATGACGTCACTTTCGTCACTTGATTGACATTCACGGCACCCGAGGGTCTTCTGAGATGACGCTGGCTGCTGCCAGCTCATTAAAATTACCGACTGGAAGACGAGAAACACTTTATTTCAACAGACTCTGGCGCCGTACCTGTCGTCAAAACTCCAAAGACCGACTGCACAGTTGCGCTAACAAAATAAGAGTCTCAGAAAGCTGGCGTGCACAAGCTAGCAAGCTACGGAGTTTGCCGACAATGTATTTCTTGTAAAGTGTATACAAAGGAGTACGGAAGCTGGACAAATAAGATGCCAAAAACCAACCACTTTCATGTGGTATTGGACAGAAAGGAGGACTTTTTTTCTCTTCCATTCGAAAATGCGGACGTTATCATCACCACTGTCTGATTCCAATCAATGCAAGTCATCAGAATCAGGTAATACACCAACTTATATTCTTGTCTTCATGAAAGAAAGGAATCTATATGTGTTAAACATGCTTGTATTATCTTTAACCACCTTTAAGTTGTTAACAATTTTAACTATATGTGTTAAACATGCTTGTATTATCTTTAAACACCTTTAACTTGTTAACAATATTAACTGTATGTGTTAAATATGCTTGTATTATCTTTAAACACCTTTAACTTGTTAACAATCTTAACTATATGTGTTAAACATGCTTGTATTATCTTTAAACACCTTTAAGTTGTTAACAATATTAACTATATGTATTAAACATTCTTGTATTATCATTAAACACCTTTAATTTATTAACAATATTAACTATGTGTTAAACATGCTTGTATTATTTTTAACCACCTTTAACTTGTTAACAATATTAACTATATGTGTTAAACATGCTTGCATTATCTTTAAACACCTTTAACTTGTTAACAATATTAACTATATGTATTAAACATACTTGTATTATCATTAAACACCTTTGATTTTTAACAATATTAACTATATGTGTTAAACATGCTTGCATTATCATTAAACACCTTTAACTTGTTAACAAAAACATACATTTCATAAATAAGTAAATATCAATTATATATATGAATGAGGTAGATCCCCATGACTTGATCAATTGAAAAGTAGCTCGCCTGCAGAAAAAGTGTGAGCACCCCTGCATTAAACAATGTAACAAGGTTTTCCAAAATAAATCAACTCAAGTTATGGGAAAAAAATGCCAACATGACACTGACATATTTATTATTGAAGTCACAAAGTGCATTATTTTTTTTTAACATGCCTCAAAACAGCAGCTTGGAATTCGGGACAAGATCTCCCTGAGAGAGCATGAGGAGGTTGAGGTGGGCGGGGTTCGGGGGGCGGGGTTGAGGTGTATATTGTAGCGTCCCGGAAGAGTTAGTGCTGCAAGGGTTTCTGGGTATTTGTTCTGTTGTGTTTATGTTGTGTTACGGTGCGGATGTTCTCCCGAAATGTGTTTGTCATTCTTGTTTGGTGTGGGTTCACAGTGTGGCGCATATTTGTAACAGTGCTAAAGTTGTTTATACGGCCACCCTCCGCATTCATTTGTGTGTGTGAAAAGCCGTAGATATTATAAGTTAAAGTTAAAGTTAAAGTACCAATGATTGTCACACACACACTAGGTGTGGCGAAATTATTCTCTGCATTTGACCCATCACCCTTGATCACCCCCTGGGAGGTGAGGGGAGCAGTGGGCAGCAGCGGTACCGCGCCCGGGAATCATTTTTGGTGATTTAACCCCCAATTCCAACCCTTGATGCTGAGTGCCAAGCAGGGAGGTAATGGGTCCCATTTTTATAGTCTTTGGTATGACTCACAACCTACCGATCTCAGGGCGGACATTCTAACCACTATGTGACTGGGCCGGCACGCAAAGGCTGTGCCTTTAAGGTTTATTGCCACTCTGTACTTCTCCCTACGTCCGTGTACACAGCGGCGTTTTAAAAAGTCATAAATTGTACTTTTTGAAACCGATACCGATAATTTTGAAACCGATAATTTCCTTTATTACATTGTAAAGCACTTATACGCCGATAACTTCGGCAGTCCGATATTATCGGACATCCCCACTTGTCTCTGATTTCATTTCTATACAGTATATCTTTAAAATGTCAGAATGTTTGGAAAATGATGCAAGACCAGTGAAAGAGCGGGATTTTGAGTTGTCAATCAGTTTCCTCGAGACAAATACAAAAGTAGACTAGGGATGCAACTAGGGTTGCAAAATTCCAGGAATATTCAAAGTTGGAAACTTTCCATGGGAATTAACGGGAATTAATGGGAATAAACATAGAATGCAACATGCTAGATCTTGCAGCATGATTTTGTAGCTAAAACAACCCAATTTAATGCAATTTAGTTGAATTTCAACCCTGCACTGTGCATTCCTCCATCACATGTGCAGTGCATTCTTCCATCACATGCACAGATAATTCCCAGCATGCTACACACTACAGTAGCTCTATTGAGGCCACACTAGTATTTGAGCCCAAGGACTTCATCCAGTCAGGTAAGTGTTGAGTAAGTATTGTAGAGTTTTTTGTTTTATTATGGTGAGTTTGTATGTTTAGCACCTAGCAACATACTTGCCAACCTTGAGACCTCCGATTTCGGGAGGTGGGGGGTGGGGGGTGGGGGGCGGGGGGCGTGGTTAAGAGATATATATATATATATATATATACATATATATATATATATATATGTATATATATATATATGAAATACTTGACTTTCAGTGAATTCTAGCTATATATATATATATATTTTTATTTTTTATTTTTTATTATATATATATATATATATATATATATATATATATATATATATATATATATATATATATATATATATATATATAAATAAATAAAAGAAATACTTGAAGTTCATTTATTTACACATATACACACACATAACACTCATCTACTCATTGTTGAGTTAAGGGTTGAATTGTCCATCCTTGTTCTATTCTCTGTCACTATTTCAGAACACACACATTATACAAATATACATTATAAAATCAATAAGAAAACGGGAGCTCTAATTTGGGAGTCTGAATTAGGATCAGAAGTTCCTATATAAACATTGCGTACTCACGTCGCCATTTTGTATTGATTAGTGCAGCTGTGCACTGGACTCATTCACAAATACAAACTACAACTCACAAACACTTTAGAGTTAGGCTCCACCATCAGAATGTGTACATAAACTTATAAAGATCACATGGATATTATTCAGTGAGTTGATTCACCAAAACTAACCTGTTATACAGGAGGAAAAAGCACACAGGACGTTTCAATTGTTCACAGACTGGTCGCGCTCATCAGAATGACAAGACACTTCTGGTCTGCAGGTGATAGCAATCAATTGGGAAGAAACACCCTACTTCCCCCTACTGACCAATGTGAATACTGATAAATGTGTAATGACAGCTCCAAAAACGAATTCAAACCACAAAATAAACTAAATAAATCAACACAAAAATGTGACACATTATGGGTGGGTCACATATGCATGTACAACAGGCTGTCAACACGTCACTCAGGTCCGCATGGAGCTGGAGGGGGCGTGGCCTCCAGCTCCGCCTGAATTTCGGGAGATTTTCGGGAGAAAATTTGTCCCGGGAGGTTTTCGGGAAAGGCGCTGAATTTCGGGAGTCTCCCGGAAAATCCGGGAGGGTTGGCAAGTATGCCTAGCAATGATGTTGATGCTGTATTGTTTCAATGAAGCTGCATCCGTTCAGCTCTCGGCTTCTAAAACTCATCCTCAGTGTATTCGGGCTCAAAAACATAAGGGTTGGATCATTTTTCCCCAAAGTAATCGTTGCTGGCTCTCACAAAGTCTGCTTAATTGGCATTGTTGTTGATGGGGAAGGGATCTGTGGTTGTGGTTGCTACTTCTACGCCACAGATCACGGAACTGGCTTGCTCATTAACTCTACAAATGGCTCGGGAATCTCTGTGAGATTTGTACTATTTTGATCATTAGTCTTTAGGTGTCATAAATCAGAGGAAACTTGTTTTTCCACTCTATTAGTACTTGAAGTCCATCAGACTTTTCTGTGTCAGACGTTAGTCAGAAAAATAACAGTATGATGAACGTTCACCATTTTGTGAGCAGCAATTTCAGGAGTAGAAGAGCTGCACCATGTTGTGTCTTCATTTGTTCACAATGGAATTGTCTGCTACCAGATGCTGCTTACAGAGGAATTTAGTCATTCTAACCCAATTTCTCTCCAAAATGATATTTGCTGACAACAACGATGAGAACCTGAGGCCTGATTGTCTTCGGTCTTACTAAACAAGACATATTACACGCCAATCATGTGTAGTCCAAGGCAAAGCGTCCAAAGTGGATGACTAAACTAGAGATCGACCGACTACCGGCCGGGCCGATTATCGGCACCAGTATTTGGCATTTTGATGTGTTTTTGATTGATTGATTGAAACTTTTATCAGAGAAATGGACATTGAAACAGTGTAGGACTGACTTGGTAGAATATGTACAGCAAGTAGTGGACATAGAGAGAGAGATCAGAAAGTATAAGAATAAGTATCTACATTTGATTATTTACAATCCGAAGAGGTATTATGTAGAAGGGAGGGTGTTAGTTTAGGGTTGAAGTTGCCTGGAGGTGTTCTTTTAGTGCGGTTTTGAAGGTGGATAGAGATGCCCTTTCTTTTACACCTGTTGGGAGTGCATTCCATATTGATGTGGCATAGAAAGAGAATGAGTTAAGACCTTTGTTAGATCGGAATTTGGGTTTAACGTGGTATCGTACAAGCCTCTTTTTACGGTTGGTTTTTTTTTGTTACGTTTTCTACAACATAACTACATCAGCAGATACAATGCATACACATATGATACAGGTATATGGTATTTAAAAAAATGTATAATTAATAAAGTAGATAGTTACCGCATTAAACATTTTGTCGCTACTGGTCCGATGTTTCCTAAAAAGAATGTTAAAAAAAAACACCCAACTAAAAGCGTTTTCCATCTTTTTTCTCTAATGTACACTATTCATATTTAAATAACTTTTACCATAAATAAATATCCTTGACTGATAATAGTTAGTATTGGCTTTGAAAAAACACAATCTGCTTTCAAAGAAGATTAGTGATTCCCAGAGCCCAAAAAAAGTCTGCGGGCTATAGAGCGTTTTCTATTGGGGCTCCAGTACTCTGGAATGCCCTCCCGGTAACAGTTAGAGATGCTACCTCAGTAGAAGCATTTAAGTCCCATCTTAAAACTCATTTGTATACTCTAGCCTTTAAATAGACACCCTTTTTAGACTAGTTGATCTGCCATTTCTTTTCTGCTCTGCCCCCCTCTCCTTCGTGGAGGGGGGGGGGGGGGGCACAGATTCGGTGATAAGGCGCTAGCTGTCCAAAGTCGGGACCCAGGGTGGACCACTCATCTGTGCATCAGTTGGGGACGTCTCTGCGCTGCTGACCTGTCTCCACTCAAGATGATCTCCTGCTGGCCCCACTATGGACTGGACTCTCACACTATTATGTTAGATCCACTATGAACTGCACTCTCACACTATTATGTTAGATCCACTATGGCCTGGACTCTCACTATTACGTTAGATCTACTATGGACTGGACTCACACTATTATGTTAGATCCACTATGGCCTAGACTCTCACTATTATGTTAGATCCACTATGGACTGGACTCACACTATTATGTTAGATCCACTATGGCCTGGACTCTCACACTATTATGTTAGATCCACTATGGACTGGACTCTCACTATTATGTTAGATCCACTATGGCCTGCACTCTCACTATTATGTTAGATCCACTATGGACTGGACTCTCACACTATTATGTTAGATCCACTATGGCCTGGACACTCACACTATTATGTTAGATCCACTATGGACTGGACTCTCACTATTATGTTAGATCCACTATGGACTGGACTCTCACTAGTATGCTATAGATCCACTATGGACTGGACTCTCACACTATTATGTTAGATCCACTATGGACTGGATTCTCACATTATCATGTTAGATCCACTATGGACTGAACTCACACTATTATGCTAGATCCACTATGGACTGGACTCTCACAATATTATGTTAGATCCACTTTGGACTGGACTCTCACATTATTATGTTAGATCCACTATGGACTGGACTCACACTATTATGTTAGATCCACTATGAACTGCACTCTCACACTATTATGTTAGATCCACTATGGCCTGGACTCTCACACTATTATGTTAGATCCAATATGGACTGGACTCTCACACTATTATGTTAGATCCACTATGGACTGGACTCTCACACTATTATGTTAGATCCACTATGGACTGAACTCTCACTATTATGCTATAGATCCACTATGGACTGGACTCTCACAATATTATGCTAGATCCACTCGACCTTCATTGCACCGGTCAACCCAATGTTATCCCATTGGGTTTAGTTCTTTCTTGCCCTGATGTGGGATCTGAGCCGAGGATGTCGTTGTGGCTAGTGCAGCCCTTTGAGACAATCGTGATTTAGGGCTATGTAAGTAAACATTGATTGATTGATTAAACATATCGCTCGATTTCCAAACTAAAAACCTTGTTTATTTTTCCTACTACAGTCCGAACAATCACATGTTTGCAGCAGTCCGTTGTGTTCCGGTTGGACTTCTGTTTGCCTAAGGGTGGTGGCGCTAGACTACACCAGTGTCCTTTGATACCATGTCCACTAGGATTGCCTTCTTCCATTCAGAGGATGGCAACACACGCTTGCTTGACCTGAATACTGACTGGCTCGCCAATTAGTGTTCAGTGACAAACAAGGACACATCAGAATAGCTGAAACTGTAAACTGTCAAAGACTGAGCGCCCTTTTTTCTCCGTCCATCTAACTAGTGAAGAGAGGCATATCCCTAACAAGCAGTTCTGGCTTTCTGTCAGTGGTTGTTTCTCTCCAAACTCCTTGTTTCGCTCTCCAGGGCAATGTCTTCCATCTCTCTCTTGTCTTTTTTTTTTCTGTCTCTCTGAGCCCTGAAGCCAGCCTGCCGGAGCAGATGGAACCATATATCCCCATCGCTCTCTGGAGAGACCCACATATTTAAAATGTAAAAAAAAGGGACCAGTACCGAAGGACGTACAAACTCAACCGTGTCTTCCGTAGCCATCAAACAAGGTCTAGTTCAGCATGCCTTCTAAGTATTAATGTGACAGAGAGCAATTAACTTCAAAGAGGACATCTTTATCCCTAATCCAAATCGATTTGAAAAGGGGGGAGAAGCTTGCTTAAGTGTAAGCCACTGGACCTACAAATGTAGACATTAATGAAATACGTTTTATTTAAGAGATGTTAAATTACTGTATTGACAATCAGTGTCGGGCTGTGGCGGTGTTACTAATTTGACTACATTTATCAAACATAAATGTAGTTTTCTACATAAAATGGCTTTTTTCAGAGCTAAAGCTACTTTCGTGGTCAAGGAGTTCAGTAGCATCTACAGAAGCTGAATTTTCTCAGGCATTTCTAAACCTGAAACACATCACTACCGTACAACGTCACTTGCCTACTCAGTGGCCTAGTGGTTAGAGTGTCCGCCCTGAGATCGGTAGGTTGTGAGTTCAAACCCCGGCCGAGTCATACCAAAGACTATAAAAAATGGGACCCATTACCTCCCTGCTTGGCACTCAGCATCAAGGGTTGGAATTGGGGGTTAAATCACCAAAATGATTCCCGGGCGCGGCCACCGCTGCTGCCCACTGCTCCCCTCACCTCCCAGGGGGTGATCAAGGGTGATGGGTCAAATGCAGAGAATAATCTTGCCACACCTAGTGTGTGTGTGACAATCATTGGTACTTTAACTTTAACTTTAACTTTGCCTATCCTTGCAGAGATTGATTGCTTTATTGTGTATGAAAAAAGATGCCTGCAGATTGTCTGACGCTGCAGATTTAAAGGGGAACATTATCACAATTTCAGAATGGTTAAAACCATTAAAAATCAGTTCCCAGTGGCTTATTATATTTTTCAAAGTTTTTTTCAAAATTTTACCCATCACGCAATATCCCTAAAAAAAAGCTTCAAAGTGCCTGATTTTAACCATCCCGTCCATTTTCCTGTGACGTCACATAGTGAAGCCAACACAAACAAACATGGCGGATAGAACAGCAAGCTATAGCGACATTAGCTCGGATTCAGACTCGGATTTCAGCGGCTTAAGCGATTCAACAGATTACGCATGTATCGAAACGGATGGTTGTAGTGTGGAGGCAGGTAGCGAAAACGAAATTGAAGAAGAAACTGAAGCTATTGAGCCATATCGGTTTGAACCGTATGCAAGCGAAACCGACGAAAACGACACGACAGCCAGCGACACGGGAGAAAGCGAGGACGGATTCGGCGATCGCCTTCTAACCAACGATTGGTATGTGTTTGTTTGGCATTAAAGGAAACTAACAACTATGAACTAGGTTTACAGCATATGAAATACATTTGGCAACAACATGCACTTTGAGAGTGCAGACAGCCCAATTTTCATAAATTAATATATTCTGTAGACATACCCTCATCCGCGCTCTTTTCCTGAAAGCTGATCTGTCCAGTTCTGGAGTTGATGTCAGCAGGCCAGGGAAGCTAGGGTCGATAAGGGGTTTAGCTCGCTCGTCTGCGGGAACGAACTGCAGCCATTGCTTGCCGTGCTACCGAGGTCCTTTGTCCCTGAATTGCTCACACACTCCGGCAGATTCAATGGGGGTCTGGTGGCAGATTTCTTTGACTTTATCGTTGGAAATGCATCTGCTTTGAGTGTCGCAGGATATCCACACATTCTTGCCATCTCTGTCGTAGCATAGCTTTCGTCGGTAAAGTGTGCGGAACAAACGTCCAATTTCTTGCCACTTTCGCATCTTTGGGCCACTGGTGCAACTTGAATCCGTCCCTGTTCGTGTTGTTACACCCTCCGACAACACACCGACGAGGCATGATGTCTCCAAGGTACGGAAAACAGTCGAAGAAACGGAAAATAACAGAGCTGATTCGACTCGGTGTTTGAGAAAATGGCGGATTGCTTCCCGAGAGCGAATATTAGAAAGGCGTTTAATTCGCCAAAATTCACCCATTTAGAGTTCAGAAATCGGTTAAAAAAATATATGGTCTTTTTTCTGCAACATCAAGGTATATATTGACGCTTACATAGGTCTGGTGATAATGTTCCCCTTTAAGGAGAAGGTAATGGTTGTCTCCATCGAGTAAATCACCACCACTAGACCTCAACTTGTCCGTGTCACATATTGAAACATTATCATGAATTGATTTAGGTGGACCCCGACTTAAACAAGTTGAAAAACTTATTGGGGTGTTACCATTTAGTGGTCAATTGTACGGAATATGTACTGTACTGTGCGATCTACTAATAAAAGTCTAAATCAATCAAAAACAGAGTAACTCCACACTTCCATGTTTATGCTGCTGTTGACGTTCAAGACGCCAAACACGGATTGTAAGGACACACGTTCAGGTATTTCCCGAAATGAACACAATAATCGCAAGCTAAGATAGTCATCACAAACCTCCATGAAAATAAACATAGCATTAATAGTAGCTAGCACCGTGTCTTTTGGCAGCAAACGAACAACACTATGTACGTGTGTGTGTGCGTTTAATAGGTGTGTAGATTATGGCAGTGGTAACAAAATGGTGTGAATCAATAAAAAGTCTATTAATATTAAGGTTGCAATTAACAATTATTTTAATAGTCGACTAGTCAGCGATTATTTTTTGACTAGTCGACTATGATCTGCTATACACCTTTGAGTCTGACGTTAAGTTTATTTTTAAATCCTTTTATAGTAAATTTAATTGTAACAAAAAAAAAACGAATTTACTGAGAAACGAAGGGTTTTACTGTAGTCCCCAAAGTGTGTAACCACAGGACAACAAAAAGTACAACAAACTTAAAGTGCAAGATTTCCGGTAAACATGGCTTTCAGTGCAAAACGTGTTGTAATCCAGTACAGTTTGGGTTATTTAGCTGCATTTCTTTACCTAATGGAATAAAACTGTAAATGTGTAAATTTCGGCTGTCTATCAATTAAAACGTTAACTAACCTCGACAAGTACAGTGGTAAACAGATATATACACATACATATATAAATATATACAAACCCCGTTTCCATATGAGTTGAGGAATTGTGTTAGATGTAAATATAAACGGAATACAATGATTTGCAAATAATTTTCAACCCATATTCAGTTGTATATGCTACAAAGACAACATATTTGATGTTCAAACTGCTAAACTTTTTTATTTTTTTGCAAATAAACATTAACTTTAGAATTTGATGCCAGCAACACGTGACAAAGAAGTTGGGAAAGGTGGCAATAAATACTGATAAAGTTGAGGAATGCTCATCAAACACTTATTTGGAACATCCCACAGGTGTGCAGGCAAATTGGGAACAGGTGGGTGCCATGATTGGGTATAAAAGTAGATTCCATGAAATGCTCAGTCATTCACAGACAAGGATGGGGCGAGGGTCACCACTTTGTCACCAAATGCGTGAGCAAATTGTTGAACAGTTTAAGAAAAACCTTTCTCAACCAGCTATTGCAAGGAATTTAGGGATTTCACCATCTACGGTCCGTAATATCATCAAAGGGTTCAGAGAATCTGGAGAAATCACTGCACGTAAGCAGCTAAGCCCGTGACCTTCCATCCCTCAGGCTGTACTGCATCAACAAGCGACATCAGTGTGTAAAGGATATCACCACATGGGCTCAGGAACACTTCAGAAACCCACTGTCAGTAACTACAGTTGGTCGCTACATCTGTAAGTGCAAGTTAAAACTCTCCTGTGCAAGGCGAAAACCGTTGATCAACAACACCCAGAAACGCCGTCGGCTTCGCTGGGCCTGAGCTCATCTAAGATGGACTGATACAAAGTGGAAAAGTGTTCTGTGGTCTGACGAGTCCACATTTCAAATTGTTTTTGGAAACTGTGGACGTCGTGTCCTCCGGGCCAAAGAGGAAAAGAACCATCCGGATTGTTATAGGCGCAAAGTTGAAAAGCCAGCATCTGTGATGGTATGGGGGTGTATTAGTGCCCAAGACATGGGTAACTTACACATATGTGAAGGCGCCATTAATGCTGAAAGGTACATACAGGTTTTGGAGCAACATATGCTGCCATCCAAGCAACGTTACCATGGACGCCCCTGCTTATTTC
This sequence comes from Nerophis lumbriciformis, assembly GCF_033978685.3. Lineage (NCBI taxonomy): Eukaryota > Metazoa > Chordata > Actinopteri > Syngnathiformes > Syngnathidae > Nerophis > Nerophis lumbriciformis. The sequence goes on along the minus strand of NC_084566.2, from coordinate 36,507,300 downwards.
AGCAAGACAATGCCAAGCCACGTGTTACATCAACGTGGCTTCATACTAAAAGCGTGCGGGTACTAGACTGGCCTGGCTGTAGTCCAGACCTGTCTCCCATTGAAAATGTGTGGCGCATTATAAAGCATAAAATACCACAACGGAGACCCCCGGACTGTTGAACAACTTAAGCTGTACATCAAGCAAGAATGGGAAAGAATTCCACCTGAGAAGCTCAAAAAATGTGTCTCTTCAGTTCCCAGACGTTTACTGAGTGTTGTTAAAAGGAAAGGCCATGTAACACAGTGGTGAACATGCCCTTTCCCAACTACTTTGGCACGTGTTGCAGCCATGAAATTCTAAGTTAATTATTATTTGCAAAAAAATAAAAATAAAGTTTATGAGTTTGAACATCAAATATGTTGTCTTTGTAGTGCATTCAACTGAATATGGGTTGAAATGGATTTGCAAATCATTGTAGTACGTTTGTATTTACATCTAACACAATTTCCCAACTCATATGGAAACGGGGTTTGTATATATATATAACCGTATATACATATATTGTATACATGCATACATGTATGTTTTTATTTTATTTTAAAGGCTAAACAAATTGTATAAAGTACATATTTTTAAAAGCAAATCTGTATTATTAGTTGTATTACATTAACATAAAGTCTCTTTACAGTTTAAAAAATGTAGTGGACAATATTTGTGGACAAATACATTTGCATGTAATCAGTGGTTGTCCAGGTTTATTTACTACACCTCCATATTGTATCATCATCACGGTACTCGATTTCTTGCCATGCTCACTCTAGCCTAGCCTCACCAATGGTGGCAATGGCATCAGGAATCCTTTGCTTCAAGTCTGTAAGTTCCTGTATTTTTGTTCGATAAACGATATCTTTCAAAAAACCCCAATGAAAGAATTCCAAGGGAGTGATATCCGGTCAACTCGGTGGCCGTGGAATTGGCCCATCTCTTCCAATCCACCAGTCTGCAAATGTTTGATTGAGGAACTGCAGTCCCCAATGCTTTGGTGCACCGTCTTGCTGGGAAATCATTTGGTTGAAAGTCATTCAGTTGCCATTGTGGGATAAATGAAGTCTGTCCTATCCTCGAGCTGGGCGGTATTACAGTTTATACCGGTATATTGTAGAAAGAGAGATACGTTTGTGACAATACCGCCACACCAGTATCTTTTGATGTGCCTTTGTTACGGCTGTTTGCTTTTCTCTGCGCCTGATGGGCGCAGCACAGGACATTTCCTATGGCTCAACCCTGCTCCTTGCATGTTTACGTAGGGTACCCTATCCCAGTGTTTTTCAACCACTGTGCCGCGGCACACTAGTGTGCCGTGAGATACAGTCTGGTGTGCCGTGGGAGATTATGTAAATTCACCTATTTGGGTTAAAAATATTTTTTGCAAACCTGTAGTTATAGTCTGCAAATTATATGTTGTTGTTGAGTGTCGGTGCTGTCTAGAGCTCGGCAGAGTAACCGTGTAATACTCTTCCATATCAGTAGGTGGCAGCCGGTAGCTAATTGCTTTGTAGATGTCGGAAACAGCGGGAGGCAGAGTGCAGGTAAAATAGTGTCTAATGCTTAAACCGAAAATAAACAAAAGGTTAGTGCCCCTAAGAAAAGGCATTGAAGCTTAGGGAAGGCTATGCAGAACAAAACTAAAACTGAACTGGCTACAAAGTAAACAAAAACAGAATGCTGGACGACAGCAAAGACTTACTGTGGAGCAAAGACGGCGTCCACAAAGTACATCCGGACATGACATGACAATCAACAATGTCCCCACAAAGAAGGATAAAAACAACTGAAATATTCTAGATTGCTAAAACAAAGTAGATGCGGGAAATATCGCTCAAAGGAAGACATGAAACTGCTACAGGAAAATACCAAAGCCATCGAAATAGGAGCGCAAGACAAGAACTAAAACACTACACACAGGAAAACAGCAAAAAAAACTCCAAATAAGTCAGGGCGTGATGTGACAGGTGGTGACAGTACACCTACTTTGAGACAAGAGGTATATTGATGCATGCTTGGTTATGCTTTAAAGTCATATCCAACAATTGCGAAAAATATTTTTTACTGTCAACTGAGTTTCGTTTTTTAATGATTTCTGCTGGTGGTGTGCCTCCGCATTTTGTCAACGCAAAAAATGTGCCTTGGCTTAAAAAAGGTTGAAAAACACAGCCCTATCCTATCATATCATCATTATCATAATCATCATCACCATAGAATGCTGTTTTTTTAAGGAAGATAGATGATGCTGGTGTGTCAAACGATAAAAATGTGTTTATTCAAAAACATTTTTAGGACATTTTATGTGGCCTTATATGTAATTTTCTGGGTTTGGGCTTTTTTTCCTAGCATTTTTTGTTGTCCTATTTAGTTCCATCCATCCATCCGGCTTCTTCCGCTTATCCGAGGTCGGGTCGTGGGGGCAGCAGCCTAAGCAGGGAAGCCCAGACTTCCCTCTCCCCAGCCACTTCGTCCAGCTCTTCCCGGGGGATCCGGGGGCGTTCCCAGGCCAGCCGGGAGACATAGTCTACCCAACGTGTCCTGGGTCTTCCCCGTGGCCTCCTACCGGTCAGACGTGTCCTAAATACCTCCCTAGGGAGGCGTTCCGGTGGCATCCTGACCAGATGCCCGAACCACCTTATCTGGCTCCTCTCCATGTGGAGGAGCAGCGGCTTTACTTTGAGCCCCCCCCTGGATGACAGAGCTTCTCACCCTATCTCTAAGGGAGATAGGGTGAGAAGTTTCCTCCGGCCGCTTGTACCCGTGATCTTGTCCTTTCGGTCATAAGCCAAAGCTCATGACCATAGGTGAGGATGGGAACGTAGATCGACCGGTAAATTGAGAGCTTTGCCTTCCGGCTCAGCTCCTTCTTCACCACAACGGATCGATACAGCGTCCGCATTACTGAAGACGCCGCACCGATCCGCCTGTCGATCTCACGATCCACTCTTCCCTCACTCGTGAACAAGACTCCCGGGTACTTGAACTCCTCCACTATTTATTTTCCTATTTAGTTGTTTTCTTTAATCTATTTTAAGGGAAGCTTTATCTGTTTGCCAACTCCTAATTGTTTTAACAATGAGATTTCTCTGTGGAGTGCATTACAAATACATTGTATTGGTACTATCAGTCTTTTGTTTACATAAAAAATGATACCTTATTTAATCAGCACTTGGCTTGTTTTAAAATGGTCAAATGTTTAACAGTGTTATTATTTTTGTACCAGCCTAATGAGCAATACAGTTACAGTAGCAATACAGTTTTTCTATATAGCCAACTTTATTGTTCGCACATTCCTAAAAATGTCTCAAATTGAAATTAAAAACTGATAGCTAAATTAGAGCCACTGAATACTGGATGTGTACAGGTCATAATCTGATTAGTCAACTAATCTTTAAAACAGATGATGACAAGTCGACTATCAAAATAGTCGTTAGTTGCCACCCTAGTTCATACTCGCCCACCGAATCAGACATGACGGGTGTGAACGCACCTATATACTCGGGGTCAGCAACTTTTGAGTGTGTTCCCGTACATTCCGCCTCACATCACCTCAGACCACCTCTCAGATAATGAGGACAGCGAGCCTGTCGTCTGGGAGCAGATTACGCTTCATCCTGGCCTCTCTAGGTAGCATCCTGACAGGCAGGAAGAGTGAAGAACAACCAGGCGGTGAGCGCTCCAATCGATTGCCAGCTGACTAGCGAGGTCCATTATAGTGACGAGCCTCAGCCTCGGCGCAATGACCTGCACTCCGCCGATGGCCTCATTACAACCTACGGATCTCTCACTGGGACCAATCTTTCTTGGTCTCCCGTCTCGTTCTGTCTATGCACTTTTTCTACATAATCTCCCTGTACAGAATCACCAGACTGGATTGGACTCTATAGCTAATGGAAGTCTGTTAAATGCAGACCTGAGTCACAAGTGATGTTAGCAAACTAAAATATGTTAGATTTATAGTAAGTGTGTGCTATCAGTTGAGATAAGAAAAATAGGGGAGGGCTGCCACGTGAAATACTGCCCACCCTCCACCCGCCCATATATCAACAGATATGCTATCTGTCCTACTTACCCCCTGACGTTCTACTGGTTATTTTCAAATCCTCAGACCTTGGAGGATTTATTTATACCTTCACTGTACCCCAACCCAGCTACAGCTGCAGATAGTATTGTACCTGCAGCTGAGACAACCCCCAGACTATCAATTACTAGAACTTCACTTCTGTACAGCTCACCTAACAAGAAACACTAGACCGCAGCTCTCAAGGTATCAATCACGGCTTGGTGACAAGATTTTAACTGACCAATCAAAGAACTTGCTGGAAAATCCCCTTCATCTAAAAAAGGTGCACATGAGAGCTTTTCGGATCTTGGATGTTTACATGTGCTGGAAATGGAATTTTAATTGATTAGTCTGTACTGCATACTTGCCAACCCTCCCGGATTTTCCGGGAGACTCCCGAAATTCAGCGCCTCTCCCGAAAAACCTCCCGGGACAAATTTTCTCCCGAAAATCTCCCGAAATTCAGGCGGAGCTGGAGGCCACGCCCCCTCCAGCTCCATGCGGACCTGAGTCCGCTTTCCCACAATATAAAGAACGTCTACAGTAAAGCAGTCCGTCTGCCGTAAACAGCAATGTTGTGACACTCTTAAACAGGACAATACTGCCATCTAGTGCATTTGATGAAAGCACTTTTGTGCGTGCCACACATCAATGCATCATCAGAGAGGGTGTTCAGCATGGTTAGAAAGATAGTGACAGAGAATAGAACAAGGATGGACATTTCAACCCTTAACTCAACAATGAGTAGATGAGTGTTATGTGTGTGTATATGTGTAAATAAATGAACACTGAAATTCAAGTATTTATTTTATTTATATATATATATATATATATATATATATATATATATATATATATATATATATATATATATATATCCATCCATCCATCCATCCATCCATTTTCTACCGCTTATTCCCTTCAGGGTCGCGGGGATATATATATATATATATATATATATATATATATATATATATATATATATATATATGTGTGAAATACTTGACTTGGTGAATTCTAGCTGTAAATATACTCCTCCCCTCTTAACCACGCCCCCAACCACGCCCCCCGCACCCACCCCCCGAAATTGGAGGTCTCAAGGTTGGCAAGTATGCCTTCTACCAACTTCGTCACGTCCGTTGTGTCCTTGAGCAAGACCCTTCACCCTTGCTCCTGATGGGTCGGGGTTAGGGCCTTGCATGGCCATCAGTGTGTGAATGTGTGTGTGAATGGGTGAATGTGGAAATAGTGTCAAAGCGCTTTGAGTACCTTGAAGGTAGAAATGCGCTATACAAGTATAACCCATTTACTATTTACACTATGAAATGATGCAAGTATGAACGATTGCTACTGATATTGTATCGGACCAGTATCGGTCAATATTCAAGGCTTTGTATCGGAAGTGAGAAAGTTGTATTTGCATTCCCGTATTATTAAATGATCAAATGGTAAAAGAGATGGCACTCCACCCTTTTCCGGGAGAGAACCATGGACTCGGACTTGGAGGTGCTGATTCCCATCCCAGTCGCTTCACTGGGGAGGTTGGGGAGGAGATCTTGCCCCAAGTGGAGGAGTTCAAGTACCTCGGAGTCTTGTTCACGAGTGAGGGAAGAGTGGATCGTGAGATCGACAGGCGGATCGGTGTGGCGTCTTCAGTAATGCGGACGCTGTATCGATCCGTTGTGGTGAAGAAGGAGCTGAGCCGGAAGGCAAAGCTCTCGATTTACCGGTCGATCTACGTTCCCATCCTCACCTATGGTCATGAGCTTTGGGTCATGACCGAAAGGACAAGATCACGGGTACAAGCGGCCCAAATGAGTTTCCTTCGCCGAGTGGCGGGGCTCTCCCTTAGAGATAGGGTGAGAAGCTCTGTCATTCGGGGGGAGCTCAAAGTAAAGCCGCTGCTCCTCCACATCGAGAGGAGCCAGATGAGGTGGTTCGGGCATCTGGTCAGGATGCCACCCGAACGCCTCCCTAGGAAGGTGTTTCGGGCACGTCCGACCGGTAGGAGGCCACGGGGAAGACCCAGGACACGCTGGGAAGACTATCTCTCCCGGCTGGCCTGGGAACGCCTCGGGATCCCCCGGGAAGAGCTGGACGAAGTGGCTGGGGAGAGGGAAGTCTGGGCTTCCCTGCTTAGGCTGCTGCCCCCGCGACCCGACCTCTGATAAGCGGAAGAAGATGGATGGATGGATGGAAATGGTAAAAGATAAGTACCGTATTTTTCGTGACTATAAGTCGCAGTTTTTTTCATAGTTTGGGGGTGCGACTTACACTCAGGAGCGACTTATGTGTGAAATTATTAACACATTAGCGTAAAATATCAAATAATATTATTGATCTCATTCACGTAAGAGACTAGACGTATAACATTTCATGGGATTTAGCGATTAGGAGTGACAGATTGTATAGCATGTTCTATATGTTATAGTTATTTGAATGACTCTTACCATAATATGTTACGTTAACATACCAGTTGGTTATTTATGCCTCATATAACGTACACTTATTCAGCCTGTTGTTCACTATTCTTTATTTATTTTAAATTGCCTTTCAAATGTCTATTCTTGCTGTTGGCTTTTATCAAATACATTTCCCCATAAAATGCGACTTATACTCCAGTGCGACTTATATATGTTTTTTCCCTTCTTTATTATGCATTTTCGGCAGGTGCGACTTATACTCCAGTGCGACTTATACTCCAGTGCGACTTATATATGTTTTTTTCCCCTTCTTTATTATGCATTTTCGGCAGGTGCGACTTATACTCCGCTGCGACTTATACTCCGAAAAAATATGATACGTTTTTCCTTGCCATTTTCTCATACAATACATGGTTACAGTTTCAGAAAATGAGGCAGCATCTTTCCAATTACTGCCTATTTCAAATTAAAACCCACTGCAATTAGCCTTTTGGGTATTTTGTATACGTAAAAAGGTTTTGAGGTTGTATTTCCATCTGAATGTTGTTTTAACCCAACCTTAATCATGACTTAGATTTATGTAGCGCTTTTCTAGACACTCAAAGCGCTTCACAGAGAAGTGAGAAGCCATCATTCATTCACACCTGGTGGTGGTAAGCTACTTTCATAGCCACAGCTGCCCTGGGGTAGACTGACAGAAGCGTGGCTGCCAATTTGCGCCTACGGCCCCTCCGACCACCACCCAGCATTCTTCATTCATTCACCGGTGTGAGTGGCACCGGGGGCAAGGGTGAAGTGTCCTGCCCAAGGACACAACGGCAGCGATTTTGGATGGTAAGAGGCTGGGAGCGAACCTGCAACCCTCGGGTCTGGCACGGTTGCTCTACCCACTACGCCATACCGCTTAATCACCACTTTTTGTTTTTTTAATTAAAGCATTGAAATACATTTTTTAACTGAATGTTGGTAACAAAGGAAAAGCCAAATGCTAGCAGCATCTACAATGATTGTTACTCAGACAACGTTGACGTGCTAAAAACGTGATGCCATCTTGCCAAATCCTTCCTGACAGATAATCTCACTCTCTTGACAATTATTGGCCTGAACAGTGGGCGCCGTCACACACGCAGACAGTCATGCCGGGCGAGGAGGAACGTGTCATTCACTTCTGGCAGATCCTCCCTGACACCTTAAGTGCTTCTGTCGGGTCAGTAAACCAAAAGCCATCACGCTCGACGCCGCAGTCATCAAGCCGGAGTCGATCCGGCGACTGGTTAAACGCCTGTTGAAGTTATTTGGGCTGTAGGCGTCGCTTTTGATTCCTGAGGTTAGCGCTCCTTTGTAGGACGCACACGGTGTGTAAGGGCTGTGGGCTAACAATAAACCCTGCGAGGAGAACATCCGGCAGTGGATTCTTGTGAAATAAGATGTGAGACGAGGAATTAATTCTTATGCGAGTCATCGGCATCCAGAGATGCGGTGAGTGTTACGGTAGCACGTTTAGGTCAAAAAGCCACGGGTGCCCGCCGGCAGCACACACCCAATCGAGAGATCTGGTTTCCAATTGCATAATCTAGGTTTGTTAGTCCGGTTTTAAAAAAGCTAAACATGATCAGATTAAGGTGTTTCCATGGGTTGTAGGATGCTTCTTTAGGCTATGTCTACATTAAGCCAAAACCCCGTTTCAGCCACACTAAACTATCATTTAAGGCATACTTGCCAACCTTGAGACCTCCGATTTCAGGAGGTGGGGGGTGGGGGGCGTGGTCGGGGTGGGGCGGGGGCGTGGTTGGGGGCAGGGCTAAGAAGGGAGGCGTATATTTACAGCTAGAATTCACCAAGTCAAGTATTTCATATATATATATATATATATATATCCATCCATCCATCCATCCATCTTCTTCCGCTTATCCAAGGTCGGGTCGCGGGGGCAGCAGCCTAAGCAAGGAAGCCCAGACTTCCCTCTCCCCAGCCACTTTGTCCAGCTCTTCCTGTGGGACCCCGAGGCGTTCCCAGGCCAGCCGGGAGACATAGTCTTCCCAACGTGTCCTGGGTCTTCCCCGCGGCCTCCTACCGGTCGGACGTGCCCTAAACACCTCCCTCGGGAGGCGTTCGGGTGGCATCCTGACCAGATGCCCGAACCACCTCATCTGGCTCCTCTCGATGTGGAGCGACTATATATATATAAGAAATACTTGACTTTCAGTGACTTCCAGCTATATATATATATATTTATAATATATATATATATATATATATATATATATATATATATATATATATATGTCTTAATAAGGTTATCCAAAAAATAGTGCTCGATACCGTAGTAGAGCGCAATATATGTATGTGTGGGAAAAAAAATCACAAGACTATTTCATCTCTACAGGCCTGTTTCATGAGGGGGGGTACCCTCAATCATCAGGAGATTTTAATGGGAGCATTCGCATACCATGGTTTATATAGGGCACAGAGTGGGTGGGTACAGGCTGGCCTAGGGGCGTGGTGATTGGCTCATGTGTTACCTAGGAGGTGTTTCCGTCTATGGCGGCATGTTGTTACAATTTCGCTGCGCTTGTTGAGGGATGACAGGTCTGGACGGTAAATAATAAACAGTTTCTCTTTCAAGCATAGGTTGCATCTTTTATTACCACTATTGTAAGGTGTGCTGGATGCAAGAATTTGCCATGTTATTGAATATTCAACATTATTGTCTTTGAGGTCCCAAATGTGTTTGCTGAATTCTGTGGTATTTCGCAGGTTTTTGTTCCTGAAAGAAGCCTTGTGATTGTTCCATCTGGTTTTGAATTCTCCCTCGGTTAATCCTACATATGTGTCGGATGTGTTAATGTCCTTGCGTATTACCTTAGATTGGTAGACAACTGATGCTTGTAAGCACCCCCCGTTGAGAGGGCAATCAGGTTTCTTTCGACAGTTACAGTCTTTGTTGGTTTTGGAGTCGCTCTGTCTGGGGGCCGACGGCTCATTTGCAATTGTTTTGTTGTGGTTTGAGATGATTTGTCGTATATTGTTCATGCAGCTGTAGCTCAATTTAATGTTGTTCTTGTTGAATACTTTTCTTAGGGTGTTGTCTTTGGGAAAGTGTTTGTCAATCAGATTGTGTCCAACTAACATTGGACACAAATTCCTCAATCTGATTGACAAACAAAAATACGTTTTTTCATTTATTAAAAAAAATAACTTTTTTTTAAGTTTTATTCACGAAATCGCGTAACAACAATGACAATCGACACTGCTCCCCGTAACTTCCTATCGAGCCATTCCGAATGCCATGCGCGAGGCTATTTATAGCACCGCTGCCAAGCATGAGGCACCAGTTGCCATTGTTTCCAAACGAGCGAACGATCATGGAATCAGCCGGAGAAAAATCGCAAACGAGTCTTAAACCGAAAAGAAAACTGCAGTCATTTCGTGAAGAATATTCAAAAGCCTATCCGGGAATAATTATCCGTTCCAAAAAGGGTGAAAACTACGCGAATTGCACCTTGTGCAGACAAGATTTTTCGATCGGACACGGAGGAATTAGCGATGTAAAAGACCACGTTGGGACAAAAAAACACAAGTCTAATGCCGTTGCTAGCGATACAAGTGGAAAACTTTCAACGTTTTTCGTCGCCCAAACAGATTCTTTGGATGTGATAAATGCCGAAGTTTTATTTACGGAGGCAATAATTGAGCATGGACTTCCAATCGCACTGGCTGATCACATGGGACAGTTATTTCGGAAAATGTTTCCCGACTCGAAAATCGCCAAAAAATATGGATGTGGTCGAACCAAAACATCAAACATTATTCAGTGTCTTGGAACAGAATCCTCAAAAAGTATCGCCGATGTCATGAAAACGGAACCATTTAGCATGTCGACTGACGGCAGCACCGATTATGACGATGTAAAACTGTACCCCATTTGTGTTCGATATTTCGATGACGACATTGGAAAAGTATTGTCAGTACTTCTGTCTTTGAGGGAATGCAATACGGCTTCCGCAGGCGAAAAAATATACAAAATACTCGTGGAAGAAATAGACTCAAACGAAATTCCTTGGCAGAATTTGGTTTGCTTTGCTGCCGATAATGCTGCAGTGATGATGGGATCTAAAAAGGGTGTTGCAGCTTTCATTACGGAAATGTCTCCTTCGGTTTACATCGCCGGTAAGTACAGTTCGTAGCATAAAAAAAACTCACAAAACATAACATTTTAAGTAAATCTTTTATTACATAAACAATAAATCAAATCAAAAATAATTTCTGTGTACAGTATATCTTTTTATTTGTGATAACGATAACATGTTCAAAACAAAATCATTTCAAACTATTGAAGTTAGCTTACAGAATAAACATGTCAATCAACCCATATGATTTTTGCTGAAATATTTTTGTTTTGAAAAGTCACTGTGACTGATAGAAAAGTGATGGTTTTAGCAACATTTTAACCTGTGAATGCTAATACCATATTTTCCGCACTATAAGGCGCACCTAAAAACCACAAATTTTCTCAAAAGCTGACAGTGCGCCTTATAACCCGGTGCGCTTTATATATGGATTAATATTAAGATTCATTTTCATAAAGTTTCGGTCTCGCAACTACGGTAAACAGCCGCCATATTTTTTCCCCGTAGAAGAGGAAGTGCTTCTTCTTCTACGCAAGCAACCGCCAAGGTAAGCACCCGCCCCCATAGAACAGGAAGCGCTTCTTCTTCTACTGTAAGCAACCACCCGCCCGCGTAGAAGAAGAAGAAGGGCGCGGATATTACGTTTCATTTCCTTTGTGTGTTTACATCTGTAAAGACCACAAAATGGCTCCTACTAAGCGACAGGGATCCGGTTCATGAAAAGACGCAATCTCTCCATCCGCACACGGACTACTATTTCACAGCAACTGCCTAAAGACTTTCAAGAAAAGCTGGCTACTTTCCGTGCATATTGTAAAAACAAGATGGCTGAAAAAAAGATCCGGCCAGAGAACATTATCAACATGGACGAGGTTCCACTGACTTTTGATATTCCTGTGAACCGCACTGTGGATACAACGGGAGCACGTACGGTGAATATTCGCACCACAGGGAATGAGAAGTCATCCTTCACTGTGGTTCTAGCTTGCCATGCTAATGGCCAGAAACTTCCACCCATGGTGATATTCAAAAGGAAGACCTTGCCAAAAGAGACCTTTCCAGCCGGCGTCATCATAAAAGCTAACTCGAAGGGATGGATGAAGAAAAGATGAGCGAGTGGTTAAGGTAAGTTTACGCGAAGAGGCCGGGTGGCTTTTTTCACGCAGCTCCGTCCATGTTGATATACGACTCCGTGCGCGCCCACATCACGCTGGTTTTTAATATATTATTAAAGTTTGACTGACCTATCTGACTGTTTTTTTGACATTCCTTTAGCGCAGTTAGATGCGGCTTATAACACGGGGCGTCTTATAGGTGGACAAAGTTTTGAAATATGCCGTTCATTGAAGGCGCGGCTTATAACCCAGGGCGCCTTATGGTGCGGAAAATACGGTAATCATTTTGCGTCGGGGGGCCAAGCCTGAACCCCCCACCTGCGGCCCCTGGACCCTGGCTACTAGGTTTTTCTGATTTCAAAAGTTGGCAGGTATGTGAGTGTCTCATGTCTATCAAATTATTTTCGTCTCGTCCTTCAGTGACAATGCATACGGAAGAAACGCAGTTTATTGGCTGCCATGGTGGTAAGAATTAGTAAAAAAAGAGGCTAATATCTAATCAAATCCCAGAATCCGAGCATCTCTATTTCAAAGATTCTTTATTATAATTTTTTCTACACATGCAAGACATAGTTGACGCTTCAGATGCGTTTCCTTGCACAACGTGCACATGATCAAGGCGCTAGTTATCCCTCTATTTCCTAGCAGCACTTGTTAGGACTGCCAGGGCAGCCTGGTCTCCCATGTTTACTAATGTAGAAGCAACACTTTTATCAGGGAAGAGATTTGTCGGGAAGAGGCAGGGGGATTAACCGTCAAATTGCCAGGCAGACAGCATCCCTTCTTCCGAGGTTGCGAAGCTCTAATCTCTGGGGCTAAAAGGGGGGGAAGATCCCCATAAAGATTTGCGGCTGGGTTTAGACTGCCTAAAAAAAGATCAGATATTTCCTTAAGATATTTCTTGGACGGGTTCGGGTGTTTTTAGGACTTATCAATCCTCCGATTAACCATGATTCGAACGTGGGTGATTCATGAATCGATGGACAATTGTCCAAACATCGATTATTTTTGTGTGTTAAAGTAATACAGGTGGTTCTAAAATGCAGCATTGGATGCTCATGATCTCTAAACGTTAGTTTTAAGTTAGGTTATAACTAATAACAATATAACAGAATAAGAATAAACTTCAAGAGAAGGCTCAGAGGAACCGCGTTACAGAAGAGAGAAACCAGCCAAGAAGGGGAAATCAGGAAGTAGATTACCGTATTTTTCGGAGTATAAATCGCACCGGAGTATAAGTCGTACCTGCCGAAAAAGCATAATAAAGAAGGAAAAAAACATATACAGGTAAAAGCCAGTAAATTAGAATATTTTGAAAAACTTGATTTATTTCAGTAATTGCATTCAAAAGGTGTAACTTGTACATTATATTTATTCATTGCACACAGACTGATGCATTCAAATGTTTATTTCATTTAATTTTGATGATTTGAAGTGGCAACAAATGAAAATCCAAAATTCCGTGTGTCACAAAATTAGAATATTACTTAAGGCTAATACAAAAAAGGGATTTTTAGAAATGTTGGCCAACTGAAAAGTATGAAAATGAAAAATATGAGCATGTACAATACTCAATACTTGGTTGGAGCTCCTTTTGCCTCAATTACTGCGTTAATGCGGCGTGGCATGGAGTCGATGAGTTTCTGGCACTGCTCAGGTGTTATGAGAGCCCAGGTTGCTCTGATAGTAGCCTTCAACTCTTCTGCGTTTTTGGGTCTGGCATTCTGCATCTTCCTTTTCACAATACCCCACAGATTTTCTATGGGGCTAAGGTCAGGGGAGTTGGCGGGCCAATTTAGAACAGAAATACCATGGTCCGTAAACCAGGCACGGGTAGATTTTGCGCTGTGTGCAGGCGCCAAGTCCTGTTGGAACTTGAAATCTCCATCTCCATAGAGCAGGTCAGCAGCAGGAAGCATGAAGTGCTCTAAAACTTGCTGGTAGACGGCTGCGTTGACCCTGGATCTCAGGAAACAGAGTGGACCGACACCAGCAGATGCCGGGTATTGTGGCCAAACAGCTCAATTTTTGTTTCATCTGACATCACATGGACAAAGATAAGACCTTCTGGAGGAACGTTCTGTGGTCAGATGAAACAAAAACTGAGCTGTTTGGCCACAATACCCAGCAATATGTTTGGAGGAGAAAAGGTGAGGCCTTTAATCCTAGGAACGCCATTCCTAACGCCAAGCATGGTGGTGGTAGTATTATGCTCTGGGTGTGACGACTGGGTCGCAAACGGACTTCGGACACAGCGTGCAGGTAGGAAAATTATTTATTTTAGGAATAAATCAGACGGGAACAAAGAAAAACGTGCTCATAGCGCGGATGGCAAAAACTAAAGGGGCTAGCGTGGGAGCTAGCAAGTAAAAGAGCCGAGCGTGGAAGCTAGCAGGTACAGAGCAGGAAAAAACTGTCGTCGACTGTTGCATAACACAAATTAGGAAGCCAGACCGAGTGAGGCCAGGGCATAGACTAAATAGCCCTCTGATTAGTGCCCGTGCAACAGGTGAGCGTCCCGAACACTAACCAGAGGCAGGTGAGTGCAATCTGCCGTCATGGCAACTGAAACAAACAAAATCAAGAGGTGCTGAAAACACGAGTGACTCGAAAACGTAAACAGACTATGATCCGGGCAGCGGATCATAACACTGGGCCTGTTTTGCTGCCAATGGAACTGGTGCTTTACAGAGAGTAAATGGGACAATGAAAAAGGAGGATTACCTCCAAATTCTTCAGGACAAGCTAAAATCATCAGCCCGGAGGTTGGGTCTTGGGCGCAGTTGGGTGTTCCAACAGGACAATGACCCCAAACACACGTCAAAAGTAGTAAAGGAATGGCTAAATCAGACTAGAATTAAGGTTTGATGTAACCCGGGTGACAAAACCCCATTTAAATATCCTTTCTATTTATTTTCGTCGTCTAAGTTGTTCTTGCGTGCGTCATTACGTCACGCGGTCACGTGACTTAACGCGGCTGTCAAACGAGCATAAAACCCGGAAGTCGGCTGCTACCGGTGAGAGCGAGAGGGGACACACTGTGTGAGGTTGCTGCAGGAGCCGACTACCAGAGCCGTGGGTCGTCCCGCAGGAGTCTTTGAGTGTGATTTATCTGCGGAATTGGCCAGGTTGGATGGCGAGCTTAGAGCCCTGAACTAGAGTCTGAAGCTTTATGCCCGGAACCGAACTACCTGAACTGAATCCACCCAACCGAACCCCGGGCTGGTAGGAGGCTTCTCAGCAGCCGCCCTCTGTTTTTCCTTCTTTTTGCCAAAACGCAACAAGTTCATTGCGGTCCTCCTGAACCTTCACTTTTTCCCCGTCTCTTCACTAAAACCCCTCTGGACACTGCCACCACAACGTGGACTTTGCGGGGCCCGTTTAATTAACTATGAATTTGTGTTGCGCTCATACCATCGTTGGTATAAAACAAGGACTGAATCACGTAAATAACTGATCGTTCTGGGAATTGATGTATATGTGAATGGCTATTTGAATTTACATGTTTAATGTTTGTTTGTTATTTTTCCTATTATTCTTTAAAGGGGAACATTATCACAATTTCAGAAGGGTTAAAACCATTAAAAATCAGTTCCCAGTGGCTTATTTTATTTTTCGAAGTTTTTTTCCAAATTTTACCCATCACGCAATATCCCTAAAAAAAGCTTCAAAGTGCCTGATTTTAACCATCGTTATATACACCCGTCCATTTTCCTGTGACGTCACACAGTGAAGCCCACACAAACAAACATGGCGGATAGAACAGCAAGCTATAGCGACATTAGCTCGGATTCAGACTCGGGTTTCAGCGGCTTAAGCGATTCAACAGATTACGCATGTATTGAAACGGACGGTTGTAGTGTGGAGGCAGGTAGCGAAAACGAAATTGAAGAAGAAACTGAAGCTATTGAGCCATATCGGTTTGAACCGTATGCAAGCGAAACCGACACGACAGCCAGCGACACGGGAGAAAGCGAGGACGAATTCGGCGATCGCCTTCTAACCAACGATTGGTATGTGTTTGTTTGGCATTAAAGGAAACTAACAACTATGAACTAGGTTTACAGCATATGAAATACATTTGGCAACAACATGCACTTTGAGAGTGCAGACAGCCCAATTTTCATCAATAAATATATTCTGTAGACATACCCTCATCCGCGCTCTTTTCCTGAAAGCTGATCTGTCCAGTTTTGGAGTTGATGTCAGCAGGCCAGGGAAGCTAGGGTCGATAGGGGGTTTAGCTCGCTCGTCTGCGGGAACAAACTGCCGCCATTGCTTGCCGTGCTACCGAGGTCCTTTGTCCCTGAATTGCTCACACACTCCGGCAGATTCAATGGGGGTCTGGCGGCAGATTTCTTTGACTTTATCGTTGGAAATGCATCTGCTTTGAGTGTCGCAGGATATCCACACATTCTTGCCATCTCTGTCGTAGCATAGCTTTCGTCGGTAAAGTGTGCGGAACAAACGTCCAATTTCTTGCCACTTTCGCATCTTTGGGCCACTGGTGCAACTTGAATCCGTCCCTGTTCGTGTTGTTACACCCTCCGACAACACACCGACGAGGCATGATGTCTCCAAGGTACGGAAAACAGTCGAAAAAACGGAAAATAACAGAGCTGATTTGACTCGGTGTTTGACAAAATGGCGGATTGCTTCCCGATGTGACGTCATCGCTCCGAGAGTGAATATTAGAAAGGCGTTTAATTCGCCAAAATTCACCCATTTAGAGTTCGGAAATCGGTTAAAAAAATATATGGTCTTTTTTCTGCAACATCAAGGTATATATTGACGCTTACATAGGTCTGGTGATAATGTTCCCCTTTAATATAATTTGGTACCACTTAAACATAAATCCTGTGTTCAGTCTTTATTACTCTCCATTCTTAGAGCTGAGTTTAGTTTCTTCTGATCTAGCCCAGACATATCATTCACTGTTTTACTTAGTACTTGTACAGTGCTTTATTAGAGTAACATACAGGTTACATTTAGAATGGCCTTCCCAAAGTCCTGTGGACAATTCTGAAGAAACAAGTCCAACAAATTTAGCTGAACTGTACGAATTTTGTCAAGAGGAGCGGTCAAAAATTCAAGCAGAAGCTTGTGGATGGCTACCAAAAGCGCCTTATTGCAGGTAAACTTGCCAAGGGACATGTAAGCAAATATTAACATTGCTGTATGTATACTTTTGACCCAGCACATTTTCAGTAGACCCATAATAAATTCATAAAAGAACCAAACTTCATGATTGTTTTATGGTACCCAACAAGTATGTGCTCCAATCACTACATCACAAAAAGATAAGAGTTGTAGAAATGATTGGGAACTCAAGACAGCCATGACATTATGTTCTTTACAAGTGTATGTAAATTTGTGATCGCGACTGTATATCGTACTTGCCAACCCTCCCGGATTTTCCGGGAGACTCCCGAAATTCAGCGCCTCTCCCGAAAACCTCCCGGGACAAATTTTCTCCCGAAAATCTCCCGAAATTCAGGCGGAGCTGGAGGCCACGCCCCCTCCAGCTCCATGCGGACCTGAGTGACGTGTTGACAGCCTGTTCTCACGTCCGCTTTCCCATAATATTGGTTTCTTATGTGGGTTTATTGTTAGGCAGTTTCATTAACGTCCTCTCAGCGCGGTAACAACACACAACAACAGCAGTTAAGTTTTAGTCCCCCGTAAAGCAGTTCGTCTGCCATAAACAGCAATGTTGTGACACTTTTAAACAGGACAATACTGCCATCTACTGTACATGCATATGTGACCCACCCATAATGTGTCACATTTTTGTGTTGATTTATTTATTTTATTTTGTGGTTTGAATTCGTTTTTGGAGCTGTCATTAAATGATAAATGATAAATGGGTTGTACTTGTATAGCGCTTTTCTACCTTCAAGGTACTCAAAGCGCTTTGACACTACTTCCACATTTACCCATTCACACACACATTCACACACTGATGGAGGGAGCTGCCATGCAAGGCGCTACCAGCACCCATCAGGAGCAAGGGTGAAGTGTCTTGCTCAGGACACAACGGACATGACGAGGTTTGTACTAGGTGGGGATTGAACCAGGGACCCTCGGGTCGCGCACGGCCACTCTTCCACTGCGCCACGCCTTCATTACACATTTATCAGTATTCACATCGGTCAGTAGGGGGCAGTAGGGCGTTTCTTCCCAATTGAATGCTATCACCTGCAGACCGGAAGTGTCTTGTCATTCTGATGAGAGCGACCAGTCTGTGAACAATTGAAACGTCCTGTGTCCTTTTTCCTCCTGTATAACAGGTTAGTTTTGGTGAATCAACTCACTGAATAATATCCATGTGATCTTTATAAGTTTAAGTACACATTCTGATGGTGGAGCCTAACTCTAAAGTGATTGTGAGTTGTAGTTTGTATTTGTGAATGAATCCAGTGCACAGCTGCAGTAATCAATACAAAAAGGCGACGTGAGTGCGCAATGTTTATATAGGAACTTCTGATCCTAATTCAGACTCCCAAATTAGAGCTCCCGTTTTCTTATTGATTTTATAATGTATATTTGTATAATGTGTGTGTTCTGAAATAGTGACAGAGAATAGAACAAGGATGGACAATTCAACCCTTAACTCAACAATGACTAGATGAGTGTTATGTGTGTGTATATGTGTAAATAAATGAACACTGAAATTCAAGTATTTATTTTATTTATTTATATATATATATATATATATATATATATATATATATATATATATATATATATATATATATATATATATATATATATATATATGTATATATGTATATATGTATATATATGTATATATATATATATATATATGTATATATATATATATATATATATGTATATATGTGTATATATATATATATATATATATATATATATATAATGTATACATATATATATATATATATATATATATATATATATATATATATATATATATATATATATATATATATATGGCTAGAATTCACTGAAAGTCAGGTATTTCTTATATATATATATATATCTTAACCACGCCCCCAACCACGACCCCCGCCCACCCCCGCCCACGCCCCCACCCCCCACCCCCCCACCCCCCCACCTCCCGAAATCGGAGGTCTCAAGGTTGGCAAGTATGCTGTATATACACATTTGCAGGGACCCTAAAGAGAAAATGGTCATAAAGTGGTCATACTGGACACGGTTTTCTTGTCGCAGCTTGCCTTGACCACAGTTTCCTGCATTGTCGCGTCCGTGGAGAATAGCTCTAGGACACTGGAATGTCTCATCAGCCTCCAGCAGCCTCACAAGGCCACAGCGGGCCAAAAAGCTGTGCGTGCACGCAGCACGCTATAAATAAGTCAGCCGTTATAATGAAACCAGCATCCATCCATCTTACCAAAACAAGCAAAGGACCTCATAGTGGAGCAGAAAAGAGAGCCTGCACTGAGAGATGGAGGGCAAAAGCAAAGCGTCTGCTGCTACAAAATGACTTCCACTGTGCACGGCTAAAAATTGTGTGGCTATTATATACAGTAACATTGTAATGATAGCCGGGCTGTCGTTTTGGCTGCGGAATGAAACGAGTAGCAGTGGGCTGTTGAAAATGAGGTCGTAACTTCTCCCGAGCGGTGACAAGCGAGGGCTGATAAAGTAATCAAGCAGAACGCAGAGTCCACGCCCGGCATTTGAAGAAATTGGGAGGCAAACAAGGAGTGGTGACAGAGGCAGCGGGACGGATAAATCTATCCACAAAAAAAACAAAAAAACAAGACACCCGGAACCGAAAGAGAGAATAAATCAAGCATGCGTTCCAATTTGTGCTTTTGCTTTGCTGTTATGCCTTCTACTCTTGAGCAAGGTAAAAATCTGCACCAGGCTTCTAAACTTCCATCCATCTATCTTCTTTCGCTTATCCGAAGTCGGGTCGCTGGACGTTTGTTCCGCACACTTTACCGACGAAAACTATGCTACGACAGAGATGGCAAGAATGTGTGGATATCCTGCGACACTCAAAGCAGATGCATTTCCAACGATAAAGTCAAAGAAATCTGCCGCCAGACCCCCATTGAATCTGCCGGAGTGTGTGAGCAATTCAGGGACAAAGGACCTCGGTAGCACGGCAAGCAATGGCGGCAGTTTGTTCCCGCAGACGAGCGAGCTAAACCCCCTATCGACCCTAGCTTCCCTGGCCCGCTGACATCAACTCCAAAACTGGACAGATCAGCTTTCAGGAAAAAAGCACGGATGAGGGTATGTCTACAGAATATATTAATTGATAAAAATTGGGCTGTCTGCACTCTCAAAGTGCATGTTGTTGCCAAATGTATTTCATATGCTGTAAACCTAGTTCATAGTTGTTAGTTTCCTTTAATGCCAAACAAACACATACCAATCGTTGGTTAGAAGGCGATCGCCGAATTCGTCCTCGCTTTCTCCCGTGTCGCTGGCTGTCGTGTCGTTTTCGTCGGTTTCGCTTGCATACGGTTCAAACCGATATGGCTCAATAGCTTCAGTTTCTTCTTCAATTTCGTTTTCGCTACCTGCCTCCACACTACAACCATCCGTTTCAATACATGCGTAATCTGTTGAATCGCTTAAGCCGCTGAAATCCGAGTCTGAATCCGAGCTAATGTCGCTATAGCTTGCTGTTCTATCCGCCATGTTTGTTTGTGTTGGCATCACTATGTGACGTCACAGGAAAATGGACGGGTGTATATAACGACGGTTAAAATCAGGCACTTTGAAGCTTTTTTTTAGGGATATTGCGTGATGGGTAAAATTTTGAAAAAAAACTTTGAAAAATAAAATAAGCCACTGGGAACTGATTTTTAATGGTTTTAACCTTTCTGAAATTGTGATAATGTTCCCCTTTAAGGCACGCCCCCAATATTGTTGTCAAATTTGGCCCGCGGGCCAGAGTTTGACACCCATGATGTACAGTATGGGGTATAGTTACCACAATCCCTTAGTGGTTGTTTGTGGCGTGTCCTCAACAGACTACATGTCCAGTACAGTGGCGGGTGCACAGTAAAGTTCATATAAGCTGTCATAAATATTTATTGCATTGCTTTAAATAAACGTGTCTCATTATTTTCTTGTCAAAAGTGCATTTCTCTCAGCAGGACTGTCAAAATGTCAAAGCCTGGGAACAGACCTCTATTGGTCTGTATCTGTACTATTGCGTTGCTCAGGGCAGCTGACAAATTCCATTAAAAAAAAAAAAGTTTGCAATTTTAGCAGCAAAGCATGTTTGTGCGCCCTCCACCCACCCCTATCCCAAACCTCATACATATTGTCAGCACCCGTCACAAAGAATGAGAGCCTCTATGCTAGGAAGAAGTGTCAAAAGCCTGCCCAGAAAGTGACTATCAGCAGCACAACTAACACGTCGCTCAGTTGGCGGTGGCTGATTGAAGTCGCATATTATGCGTGACTATCACGCCCGTTTCAGCCCTTGCCACATAAACATGTTATGTAGCGCGGGCAAAGAGACTGACAATTAGGCCTTGTCATCACAAAGCAAGCGACTCCTCTGACCTTGTCACTAACGGGCAGCTATCCCTGGCACACAAAAACCAAAGTGGGACTGTTGGCTTTTTAAGGCTGATCACAAACAAATCTGTTCAACATCAGATCGTTGGACTTTACAGCCCTACCAAAAAAAAACAGAAAAAACAAGTGCAGACTCCCGCCAGGACAATTGTGTTGTGGTTGGGCCCACTTCACACGTTTGACTAGTGCAAAGTTGATTCAATTCCCCCCCCTTGGCACGATTGGAAAAGGTGGTTCGAGGCATAGAATGACTGCAATGCAATCTCGGGTTCCCAATGATAAGCAACACATTTCCTTTTCAAGATAAAATACAAATACTCAAAAGGCTGGAGTGCCATATAGAGGTCAGGGATGAGATCCTGCTACAGTTCAACTGAAGGAAAGAATGGGTCGTTAGATCGAGAAGTGGATCGTTGCAGCGTCTACACTAGGGATGTCCCGATCCAGGTTTTTGCACTTCCGATCCGATACCGATATTGTTTTTGCACTTCCGATCCGATACCGATACTGACCGATACTGGCCTATCCGAGCATGTAATAAAGTTTAAAGTTATTTAGCCTACTTAGTTGTCAGAATCATGTTGAAAAGGGTTTTAGTACTCTTGATAACAACTAGCCAGCTGAATTAGGGGAGTTTGAATAATACACAATGGTTGGTAACAAGAAACTGACCTGTTTATTCAAGGATAAACACAAAATAGACAAAATTATACATGACAAACAGAAATGGCATCATTGAACTAGGGCTGGGCAATATGGCCTTTTTTTAATATTGCAACATTTTAAGGCCATATTGCGATACACCATATATATCTCGATATTTTGCCTTAGCCTTGAATGAACACTTGATGCATATAATCACAGCAGTATGATGATTCTATGTGTTTTGATTGATTGATTGAGACTTTTATTAGTAGGTTGCACAGTGAAGTACATATTCCGTACAATTGACCACTAAATGGTAACACCCCAATACGTTTTTCAACTTGTTTAAGTCGGGGTCCACTTAAATTGATTCATGATACAGATATATACTATCAGATATATACTATCATCATAATACAGTCATCACACAAGATAATCACATTGAATTATTTACATTATTTATAATCCAGGGTGTGGAGGGGGGCGCCGGATGTAAGTGTCAAAAAGACAGCCAAAAGAGATTGATATGAGAATAAATCTAAAGTTAAAATATAGGGTAGAAATGCACCCATTTGCAGGAAATGTAGTCTTCATTTTCCAAATTTTCTTTCAAGGCTTGCATGTCTACATTAAAACATTTTTCTTCATACTGCATTAATATATGCTACTTTTAAACTTTCATGCAGAGAGGGAAATCACAACTAAAAAAATCACTAATTTTTTCATACGGTGTTGATCTGGAAATGTTTGCCTCAGCATTTTGATGGTGTGGACGTGTGGCACCGAATGGAGATAAGCGTCTCGACAGACGTCACAATATTTGAACAACGATGACAAGAACGGTTTTCTCTGTCGTGTCCGTGTGTCGGAAATTGTTATGCGCTTTTTATTTGATTTTGTCCGTGGCATAGATTTGCCGTGTGCAGAGGACGTTTGAGCAGGCGCGCACCTTAGCGGCTGCGCTAGCATCACAGCTAACGTTAGCCATGCTGCTACCTCTCTGCTCGGGGAGGACGTATACGTATGTGACGTATGACGTGACAGTATGTGACGTATGTCGTGACAGTATGTGACGTGTGTAAGAAGGTGCACTTGCTGTCTGTGAGAGGGAGACACAGGAAAGAGTGAGAAGAGCCTGTCGTGTAATGCCAGCAGCTAAAAGCAACTGCGTGAGAATCCACAGACCTGTGGATGTGTTAAAGGCGTGCTGGAAAATGCGGAACGGAAATAGGGAGCAGCAGAAAAGTGGAATGTATTATTTAAATCGGTGCCTTGGAAAACACGGACCAGAGTTTTTTTTTTAAACTGGATCTGGATCGGCATTTTCCCATGCCTTGCCGATACGCATTTTTTGGCAAATATCGGCGGCCGATCCGATCCAAATATCGGATCGGGACATCCCTAGTCTACACTGAGCCTGGTTACATGCACGTTTTTGGTCCCCTGTTGCTCAGTTTTCCCTAGGGAAAAAGGTTTGCACCGCACATGTAAACTTGTGAAATCAACCGTTCCGGGCCCCAACCTATGTGCGGACGAACTGCTGCGTTACGCCTAGGGGTGTAACGTACACAAAAATTTCGGTTCGACGTACCTCGGTTTAGAGGTCACGGTTCGGTTCATTTTCGGTACAGTAAGAAAACAAAAAAATTTATATTTTTGGGTTATTTATTTACCAAATTTGCAAAATCTTCCACCAAAAATATTTTTCTTAGTGGAATATTTGATGTGAAGTAATGGGAACCTTGGATAGGTCAATAATTCATAATAACATTGATTTTGATTCAATATTATGTTTTGAGCAATGACAGTTTGAAAGAAAAAAAAACAGCTTTGTTTTATTAGTCAACATTGCAACTTTTCCTAAAATACATTTAACCTTTAAGCTTTTTTATTTCACTTTTGTCATGTTTTTGTTTATTTTAATAGTATTTTTAGAATGTGCCGTGGGCCTTTAAAACATTAGCTGTGGGCCGCAAATGGCCCACACTTTTGACACCCCTGCTATAGATAATAAAAAATTAAATGTGATAAATCTATGGATAAAAAGCAGAGCCTGGCGACGCATGCGCGTTTATCATAACTCTCTCTCTCTCTCTGTCTCTGCCCCTCCCTCACCAATGCTGCTCCACCTTCACAATTTGTGTTGTTTTCAACCCCTTCTTAACCCTGAACGTACATTGAAAATACACGCAACCCTAACTCAAAATGCCGGACATTTGAGGCATTTAAGAAACTTCGCCCTGACAGCTCTACAAAAGGGGACATGTCCGGTGAAAAGAGAACGTATGGTCAGTCTATCGTAGCCCGTTAGCTGCTAGCATGCCGTGTGTTGTTTTGATTGAGTGATTGAAACTTTTATTAGTAGATTGCACAGTACAGTACATATTCCGTACAATTGACCACTAAACGGTAACACCCGAATAAGTTTTTCAACTTGTTAAAGTTGGGGTTCACGTAAATCAATTCATGGTTGTGCCTCGGTGTGCAATGTTTACACAACGTGCGTTACGCTACTTAATAAGTCCGTGTGGAAACTCGCTCGGTACACCTACGAACCGAACCGGAACCCCCGTACCGAAACGGTTCAATACAAATACACGTACCGTTACACCCCTAGGTACGCCTGTCCACAACCGTTTAATCAGGCATGTACACAAACGAGACCTATATACTCTGACGTCGAACGGAACGTCACCACGTTTACGGTGTTACGTCGAGTGACACTTCAAAAGCGGGGCGGGAGAGACATGAAAACGAGGAAGAAGAAGGAGACATACACACAAACAGCACGGCGAGCAAAAGTCGGCATTACCGGTGTGACGAGGAGAGTTAAGTATCGTTGGAAGACGCTAAAGACGGCATACTAAAAGGCTAAAAAACAGAACAACACCAGCGACTGGAATCCTGCCGGTTTTGTCCGTTACGACCTACTGGATGAATTATTGGGGAATAGACCGCTGACCTTGGCGGCTTCGACCCCTACTTCACATGTAGACGGCATACGCTAGTTCTCGCAGCGCATGTAAACACCGTAAACCTAACAATTGGAAAACTGACCTCCGAGGGAAAACTGAACAGCGGGGGACCAAAAACGTTTGGAAATGCCCATGTAACCGCAGTCATTGAGACAACACCAAAACTATCTAACTTTAGCGAAGATGACAATGTGTTTAGAGAGACACACAGGTGTGTATACAGTTGGCGGACTTTGACAAAAATGATAGTTAAATCTATTTTTCACACAACGTCTCTATGTCAACAAGATAACTACCGTATTTTCCCGACTATAAGGCGCACTTGTTGAAGGGTGGACTAGCAAAGTAAGATTTTCATTGTACGGCAAACTGTCTGTTTAAAGGGGAACATTATCATAATTTCAGAAGGGTTAAAACCATTAAAAATCAGTTCCCAGTGGCTTATTTTATTTTTCGAAGTTTTTTTCAAAATTTTACCCATCACGCAATATCCCTAAAAAAAGCTTCAAAGTGCCTGATTTTAACCACCCGTCCATTTTCCTGTGACGTCACATAGTGATGCCAACACAAACAAACATGGCGCATAGAACAGCAAGCTATAGCGACATTAGCTCGGATTCAGACTCGGATTTCAGCGGCTTATGCGATTCAACAGATTAGGCATGTATTGAAACGGATGGTTGTAGTGTGGAGGCAGGTAGCGAAAACGAAATTGAAGAAGAAACTGAAACTATTGAGCCAAATCGGTTTGAACCGTATGCAAGCGAAACCGACACAACAGCCAGCGACACGGGAGAAAGCGAGGACGAATTCGGCGATCGCCTTCTAACCAACGATTGGTATGTGTTTGTTTGGCATTAAAGGAAACTAACAACTATGAACTAGGTTTACAGCATATGAAATACATTTGGCAACAACATGCACTTTGAGAGTGCAGACAGCCCAATTTTCATCAATTAATATATTCTGTAGACATACCCTCATCCGCGCTCTTTTCCTGAAAGCTGATCTGTCCAGTTTTGGGGTTGATGTCAGCAGGCCAGGGAAGCTAGGGTCGATGTGAGCCAAGA
This sequence comes from Nerophis lumbriciformis, assembly GCF_033978685.3. NCBI lineage: Eukaryota > Metazoa > Chordata > Actinopteri > Syngnathiformes > Syngnathidae > Nerophis > Nerophis lumbriciformis. Next base: position 36,481,303 of record NC_084566.2, on the reverse strand, counting down.
CATCCAGGGGGTTTAGCTCGCTCGTCTGCGGGAACAAACTGCCGCCATTCCTTGCCGTGCTACCGAGGTCCTTTGTCCCTGAATTGCTCACACACTCCGGCAGATTCAATGGGGGTCTGGCGGCAGATTTCTTTGACTTTATTGTTGGAAATGCATCTGCTTTGAGTGTCGCAGGATATCCACACATTCTTGCCATCTCTGTCGTAGCATAGCTTTCGTCGGTAAAGTGTGCGGAACAAACGTCCAATTTCTCGCCACTTTCGCATCTTTGGGCCACTGGTGCAACTTGAATCCGTCCCTGTTGATGTTGTTACACCTTCCGACAACACACCGACGAGGCATGATGTCTCCAAGGTACGGAAAACAGTCGAAAAAACGGAAAATAACAGTTCGGAAATCGGTTAAAAAAATATATGGTCTTTTTTCTGCAACATCAAGGTATATATTGACGCTTACATAGGTCTGGTGATAATGTTCCCCTTTAACTGTGCATATGACAATAAACAATCTGGAGTAGACGAGTGTGACGAGGAGACTACGGTCTGCCGTAGCGTTCTGAAAGAACTAAACATTATGGCGCGTATAGATGGAAGAAAGCACAGGAACGGTGACATTTATAAAAAAGTGTGTGAAGACTTGCGCGATGCTGGCTATGTTCGGACAACCGAGCAGGTTAAGTATCGTTGGAAGACGCTCAAGACGGCATACTATAAAGGCTAAAAAACAGAACAACACCAGCGGCTGGAATCCTGACGGTTTTGTCCGTTACGACCTAATGGATGAATTATTGGGGAATAGACCGCTGACCTTGGCAGAGGAGGAGTCAAGCGGAGTGGATGTCGGCTTCGACCCCCTACTTCACATGTAAACACCGTAAACCTAACAATTGGAAAACTGACCTCCGAGGGAAAACTGAACAGCAGGGGACCAAAAATGCCCATGTAACCGCAGTCAGCGATGCAGACTCTGCATCGGTCTGTTGCGGCAAAGGAGCTGAGCGGAAAAAACATAGATCTAAATTTACTGGTGGATCTACGTTCCTACCCTCAAGTCATGAGCTTTGGGTAGTGAACGAAAGGACCAGATGGCTACAAACAGCAGAAATGAGTTTCCTCCGGCAAAATAAAAACAGAGAAGGCACCCACGCTGGAGCTGACTAGTGTACTCTACTGCGCAGCAAGTGACTTGGATGGCTCCGCCTTTCCAAAAATGCGGCTGCAGGTGGGACACGAAATGAATGAATGAATGAATAAATGAAGCATCCGTACACAGAGACATGGTTCGCACACAGAGGCATATTGGGCCAGTTAGAAAATTCCGTCAATCGTAAAGGTTGCAAATACAGAGGTCCGTGAATCAAGGTTCCACTATTTCTATTGCGGAAAGTGGCGGTTAACTACTTCTGAGAGGAGCAATTTACAAAGTCTAGTATGCACACAAATGTACTGTAGTTGTTGAATTAATTCGATTTATTTCTGTCATGAATTTCTGTTAGCATTAGGAACTGTTGGAGCTGTCATATCGCAGTCAAGCACACCATGCGATGGTCCACCTCTCTCCCATTGCTCAGGAGGTGGAAGGTGCCATCTAGTAAACCTGAGGTTCCAGGTTTGAATCCTGCTTCCTTCATCTCAGTCACGACGGTAGTGCACAAGGATGCATTACCAATCAATACGGTGACCTGCAACCCTTAGTCTCTGCTTGATGGCTGCCCAGAGGATGGGTTGGATGCAGAAGTGGAACAGACTTGGTCATGGATCACGATCCAAGTGAGCTGAAATTTTGGTCTGAAATAGGCCCAAGCCAGGTGTGAGCGCACCGTGTAGACTATACTAACGCTGTGTCTTCATTGACACGTTGTCCTTCGCAGACATCGATCTGTGATTCAAAGCAACCTCTTTCATATCCCAGCAGGGACGATAGCGATTAGGTAAATCCATCATGCGGTAATAGGCCATTAAACTCACCCAAGTCAGCCATGATGAAAAATAAGCCCACCTGAAATATCCATAGGCTGCATCCATAATTACTTTGAAAGAATCTTCTGGGGAGGGAAACTGACAGATTGGCAGTTGTACGGAGTGCCATTCGTAATTCTATGAGACAATTATATTTGTTTTGCAGAAGCTATAATAAAGATACAAAGTCACTTCTTTGGGTCCAGTTCTGGACATCCCAATGGGAACATTATTAATGACCTGAGGTCTCATCGTAAAAGTGACCAGCATGCCGAGGTGAAGCGGGTGGGGGGCGTGACCTCCGGGGTCACCCAGGGTGGACAGGATTTGGCTTTGTTCAAATAAATGACCGTGGCTTTTTGTCTTCTTTGTCGAAGCCCAACCATGACGGCTCAACAGACATTCTAACGGACGTATTCTCAATCAGAGCGCTGTTGAACTGAACAGGAGAGCGATGTGTTGTTTACCCAATGATGCAGAGACTTGCGCTCGTGAATAATAGACCAAAAGGGAAGAATATGAAAAATGAATAAAACTCAAGATTTGGTGCCGGGCCAGATCCGAGGGGGAAGTCGAACATTTCCAAATGCCAAAACAGGGGAGAGTCTACATTGCCACAACACACAACAGCATTTCAGACGTGTTGTGTGCCAAGAACAAATGCACTTGAACAATTGGACAATTGTGTTTTGAAATGGTAATAAAGCCTCGGACTTGTGTGATGACTGTATTATGATGATAGTATATCTGATAGTTTATATCTGTATCATGAATCAACTTAAGTGGACCCAGACTTAAACAAGTTGAATAACGTATCCGGGTGTTACCATTTAGTGGTCAATTAATACGGAATATGTACTGTACTGTGCAATCTACTAATAAAAGCTTCAATCAATCAATCTGCATCCACGATGTTTCTGCTTGTAAGTACTCCATGCGTGGGCCTTTCCTAACATGCACCTTTGTCCGCTTTACCGGCAATGTCACGGCGTGACAAAGACGCGGTAAAAAAAAAAAAGTACCGGTATTTTTCAGAAGGAGTATAGTATCGATCGATTAATTGAGACTTTTATTAGTAGATTGCACAGTACAGTACATATTCCGTACAATTGACCACTAAATGGTAACATCCGAATAAGTTTTTCAACTTGTTTAAGTCGGGGTTTGATTGATTGATTGAGACTTTTATTAGTAGATTGCACAGTACAGTACATATTCCGTACAATTGACCACTAAATGGTAACATCCGAATAGGTTTTTCAACTTGTTTAAGTCAGGGTTTGATTAATTGAGACTTTTATTAGTAGATTGCACAGTGAAGTACATATTCCGTACAATTGACCACTAAATGGTAACATCCGAATAGGTTTTTCAACTTGTTTAAGTCGGGGTTTGATTGATTGATTGATTGATTGATTGAAACTTGTATTAGTAGATTGCACAGTACAGTACATATTCCGTACAATTGACCACTAAATGGTAACACCCGGATAAGTTTTTCAACTTGTTTAAGTCAGGGTTTGATTGATTGAGACTTTTATTAGTAGATTGCACAGTACAGTACATATTCCGTACAATTGACCACTAAATGGTAACATCCGAATAAGTTTTTCAACTTGTTTAAGTCGATGTTTGATTGATTGATTGATTGAGACTGTTATTAGTAGATTGCACAGTACAGTACATATTCCGTAGAATTAACCATTAAATGGTAACACCCGAATAAGTTTTTCAACTTGTTTAAGTCGGGGTTTGATTGATTGATTGATTGATTGAGACTTTTATTAGTAGATTGCACAGTACAGTACGTATTCCGTACAATTGACCACTAAATGGTAACACCCGGATAAGTTTTTCAACTTGTTTAAGTCTGGGTTTGATTGATTGATTGAGACTTTTATTAGTAGATTGCACAGTACAGTACATATTCCGTACCATTCACCACTAAATGGTAACACCCGACTAAGTTTTTCAACGTGTTTAATCAATTCATGGTAGTACCGTTTTTAATTCATCAGTACCAAGGTACCTAATCAGTACCCTAGTATAAAGCATGAATAAATGCATGATACGAATGTATTTAATTATTTAGATAATGAAAATAAATAGTATGTTTCCTCCATGTAAACACCACATGCTTGTTCTGTACTTATACTGTTGTGTGTTCTTAGAACATATGGTCCTTTGAATGGAACGTACAAAAAAGACGTGTAAGAGACAAAGGTTTGAGAAAAAGTCAGTGAAGGTTGTACCCGAATAAGTTTTTGAACTTGTTTAAGTCCGGGTTTGATTGATTGATTGATTGATTGATTGAAACTTGTATTAGTAGATTGCACAGTACAGTACATATTCCGTACAATTGACCACTAAATGGTAACACCCGGATAAGTTTTTCAACTTGTTTAAGTCGGGGTTTGATTGATTGATTGATTGAAACTTTTATTAGTAGATTGCACAGTACAGTACATATTCCGTACAATTGACCACTAAATGGTAACATCCGAATAAGTTTTTCAACTTATTTAAGTCGGGGTTTGATTGATTGATTGAGACTTTTATTAGTAGATTGCACAGTACAGTACATATTCCGTACAATTGACCACTAAATGGTAACACCCGGATACGTTTTTCAACTTGTTTAAGTCTGGGTTTGATTGATTGATTGATTGATTGAGACTTGTATTAGTAGATTGCACAGTACAGTACATATTCCGTACAATTGACCACTAAATGGTACCACCCGAATAAGTTTTTCAACTTGTTTAAGTCGGGATTTGATTGATTGATTGATTGATTGATTGATTGATTGAAACTTGTATTAGTAGATTGCACAGTACAGTACATATTCCGTACAATTGACCACTAAATGGTAACACCCGGATAAGTTTTTCAACTTGTTTAAGTCGGGGTTTGATTGATTGATTGATTGATTGAGACTTTTATTAGTAGATTGCACAGTACAGTACATATTCCGTACAATTGACCACTAAATGGTAATATCCGAATAAGTTTTTCAACTTGTTTAAGTCGGGGTTTGATTGATTGATTGATTGATCGAGACTTTTATTAGTAGATTGCACAGTACAGTACATATTCCGTACAATTGACCACTAAATGGTAACACCCGAATAAGTTTCTCAACTTGTTTAATCAATTCATGGTAGTACCGTTTTTATTTAATCAGTACCAAGGTACTTAATCAGTACTGGTATACCGTACAACCCTAGTATAAAGCATGAATAAATGCATGACACGAATGTATTTAGTTAATTAGTTAATGATAATAAATAGTATGTTTCCTCTATGTAAACACCACATGCTTGTTCTGTACTTATACTATTGTGTGTTCTTAGAACATATGGTCCTTTGAATAGAACGTACAAAAAAGACGTGTAAGGGACAACGGTTTGAGAAAAAGTCAGTGAAGCTTGTACCCGAATAAGTTTTTCAACTTGTTTAAGTCGAGGTTTGATTGATTGATTGAGACTTTTATTAGTAGATTGCACAGTACAGTACATATTCCGTACAATTGACCACTAAATGGTAACACCCGAATAAGTTTTTCAACTTGTTTAATCAATTCATGGTAGTACCATTTTTAATTCATCAGTACCAAGGTACTTCATATCCAAGGGGCGCCAATCCATTGTCTTCCGAGACTTACGGATGCCAACAACCAAGGTACTTAATCAGTACTGGTATACCGTACAACCCTAGTATAAAGCATGAATAAATGCATGATACGGATGTATTTAGTTAATTAGATAATGATAATAAATAGTATGTTTCCTCCATGTAAACACCACATGCTTGTTCTGTACTTATACTGTTGTGTGTTCTTAGAACATATGGTCCTTTGAATGGAACGTACAAAAAAGACGTGTAAGAGACAAAGGTTTGAGAAAAAGTCAGTGAAGCTTGTACCCGAATAAGTTTTTCAACTTGTTTAAGTCGAGGTTTGATTGATTGATTGAGACTTTTATTAGTAGATTGCACAGTACAGTACATATTCCGTACAATTGACCACTAAATGGTAACACCCCAATAAGTTTTTCAACTTGTTTAATCAATTCATGGTAGTACCATTTTTAATTCATCAGTACCAAGGTACTTCATATCCAAGGGGCGCCAATCCATTGTCTTCCGAGACTTACGGATGCCAACAACCAAGGTACTTAATCAGTACTGGTATACCGTACAACCCTAGTATAAAGCATGAATAAATGCATGATACGGATGTATTTAGTTAATTAGATAATGATAATAAATAGTATGTTTCCTCCATGTAAACACCACATGCTTGTTCTGTACTTATACTGTTGTGTGTTCTTAGAACATATGGTCCTTTGAATAGAACGTACAAAAAAGACGTGTAAGGGACAACGGTTTGAGAAAAAGTCAGGGAAGGTTGTACCCGAATAAGTTTTTCAACTTGTTTAAGTCGGGGTTTGATTGATTGATTGAGACTTTTATTAGTAGATTGCACAGTACAGTACATATTCCGTACAATTGACAACTAAATGGTAACACCCGAATAAGTTTTTCAACTTGTTTAAGTCGGGGTTTGATTGATTGATTGATTGATTGAGACTTTTATTAGTAGATTGCACAGTACAGTACGTATTCCGTACAATTGACCACTAAATGGTAACACCCCAATAAGTTTTTCAACTTGTTTAAGTCGGGGTTTGATTGATTGATTGAGACTTTTATTAGTAGATTGCACAGTACAGTAAATATTCCGTACAATTGACCACTAAGTTTTTCAACTTGTTTAATCAATTCATGGTAGTACCGTTTTTAATTCATCAGTACCAAGGTACTTAATCAGTACTGGTATATCGTACAACCCTAGTATAAAACATGAATAAATGCATGATACGGATGTATTTAGTTAATTAGATAATGATAATAAATAGTATGTTTCCTCCATGTAAACACCACATGCTTGTTCTGTACTTATACTATTGTGTGTTCTTAGAACATATGGTCCTTTGAATAGAACGTACAAAAAAGACGTGTAAGGGACAACGGTTTGAGAAAAAGTCAGTGAAGCTTGTACCCGAATAAGTTTTTCAACTTGTTTAAGTCGGGGTTTGATTGATTGATTGAGACTTTTATTAGTAGATTGCACAGTACAGTACATATTCCGTACAATTGACCACTAAATGGTAACACCCGAATACGTTTTCCAACTTGTTTAAGTCGGGGTTTGATTGATTGAGACTTTTATTAGTAGATTGCACAGTACAGTACGTATTCCGTACAATTGACCACTAAATGGTAACACCCGGATAAGTTTTTCAACTTGTTTAAGTCTGGGTTTGATTGATTGATTGATTGATTGAAACTTGTATTAGTAGATTGCACAGTACAGTACATATTCCGTACAATTGACCACTAAATGGTAACACCCGAATACGTTTTTCAAATTGTTTAAGTCAGGGTTTGATTGATTGATTGATTGAGACTTTTATTAGTAGATTGCACAGTACAGTACGTATTCCGTACAATTGACCACTAAATAGTAACACCCGGATACGTTTTTCAACTTGTTTAAGTCAGGGTTTGATTGATTGAGACTTTTATTAGTAGATTGCACAGTACAGTACATATTCCGTACAATTGACCACTAAATGGTAACACCCGAATACGTTTTCCAACTTGTTTAAGTCGGGGTTTGATTGATTGAGACTTTTATTAGTAGATTGCACAGTACAGTACGTATTCTGTAAAATTGACCACTAAATGGTAACACCCGGTTACGTTTTTCAACTTGTTTAAGTCTGGGTTTGATTGATTGATTGATTGATTGAGACTTTTATTAGTAGATTGCACAGTACAGTACGTATTACGTACAATTGACCACTAAATGGTAACACCGGAATAAGTTTTTCAACTTGTTTAAGTCGAGGTTTGATTGATTGATTGATTGATTGAAACTTGTATTAGTAGATTGCACAGTACAGTACATATTCCGTACAATTGACCACTAAATGGTAACACCCCAATAAGTTTTTCAACTTGTTTAAGTCGGGGTTTGATTGATTGATTGAGACTTTTATTAGTAGATTGCACAGTACAGTAAATATTCCGTACAATTGACCACTAAGTTTTTCAACTTGTTTAATCAATTCATGGTAGTACCGTTTTTAATTCATCAGTACCAAGGTACTTAATCAGTACTGGTATATCGTACAACCCTAGTATAAAACATGAATAAATGCATGATACGGACGTATTTAGTTAATTAGATAATGATAATAAATAGTATGTTTCCTCCATGTAAACACCACATGCTTGTTCTGTACTTATACTATTGTGTGTTCTTAGAACATACGGTCCTTTGAATAGAACGTACAAAAAAGACGTGTAAGGGACAACGGTTTGAGAAAAAGTCAGGGAAGGTTGTACCCGAATAAGTTTTTCAACTTGTTTAAGTCGGGGTTTGATTGATTGATTGAGACTTTTATTAGTAGATTGCACAGTACAGTACATATTCCGTACAATTGACCACTAAATGGTAACACCCCAAAAAGTTTTTCAACTTGTTCAATCAATTCATGGTCGTACCATTTTTAATTCATCAGTACCAAGGTACTTCATATCCAAGGGGCGCCAATCCATTGTCTTCCGAGACTTACGGATGCCAACAACCAAGGTACTTAATCAGTACTGGTATACCGTACAACCCTAGTATAAAGCATGAATAAATGCATGATACGGATGTATTTAGTTAATTAGATAATGAGAATAAATAGTATGTTTCCTCCATGTAAACACCACATGCTTGTTCTGTACTTATACAGTTGTGTGTTCTTAGAACATATGGTCCTTTGAATGGAACGTACAAAAAAGACGTGTAAGGGACAAAGGTTTGAGAAAAAGTCAGTGAAGCTTGTACCCGAATAAGTTTTTCAACTTGTTTAAGTCTGGGTTTGATTGATTGATTGATTGATTGAGACTTTTATTAGTAGATTGCACAGTACAGTACATATTCCGTACAATTGACCACTAAATGGTAACGCCCGAATACGTTTTCCAACTTGTTTAAGTCAGGGTTTCATTGATTGAGACTTTTATTAGTAGATTGCACAGTACAGTACATATTCCGTACAATTGACCACTAAATGGTAACATCCGAATAAGTTTTTCAACTTGTTTAAGTCGATGTTTGATTGATTGATTGATTGAGACTGTTATTAGTAGATTGCACAGTACAGTACATATTCCGTAGAATTAACCATTAAATGGTAACACCCGAATAAGTTTTTCAACTTGTTTAAGTCGGGGTTTGATTGATTGATTGATTGATTGAGACTTTTATTAGTAGATTGCACAGTACAGTACGTATTCCGTACAATTGACCACTAAATGGTAACACCCGGATAAGTTTTTCAACTTGTTTAAGTCTGGGTTTGATTGATTGATTGAGACTTTTATTAGTAGATTGCACAGTACAGTACGTATTCTGTAAAATTGACCACTAAATGGTAACACCCGGATACGTTTTTCAACTTGTTTAAGTCTGGGTTTGATTGATTGTTTGATTGATTGAGACTTGTATTAGTAGATTGCACAGTACAGTACATATTCCGTACAATTGACCACTATATGGTAACACCCGGATAAGTTTTTCAACTTGTTTAAGTCTGGGTTTGATTGATTGATTGATTGATTGAGACTTGTATTAGTAGATTGCACAGTACAGTACATATTCCGTACAATTGACCACTATATGGTAACACCCGGATAAGTTTTTCAACTTGTTTAAGTCTGGGTTTGATTGATTGATTGATTGATTGAGACTTTTATTAGTAGATTGCACAGTACAGTGCATATTCCGTACAATTGACCACTAAATGGTTTCTCAACTTGTTTAATCAATTCATGGTAGTACCGTTTTTATTTCATCAGTACCAAGGTACTTAATCAGTACTGGTATACCGTACAACCCTAGTATAAAGCATGAATAAATGCATGACACGAATGTATTTAGTTAATTAGATAATGATAATAAATAGTATGTTTCCTCCATGTAAACACCACATGCTTGTTCTGTACTTATACTATTGTGTGTTCTTAGAACATACGGTCCTTTGAATAGAACGTACAAAAAAGACGTGTAAGGGACAACGGTTTGAGAAAAAGTCAGTGAAGCTTGTACCCGAATAAGTTTTTCAACTTGTTTAAGTCGGGGTTTGATTGATTGATTGAGACTTTTATTAGTAGATTGCACAGTACAGTACATATTCCGTACAACTGACCACTAAATGGTAACATCCGAATAAGTTTTTTAACTTGTTTAAGTCGGGGTTTGATTGATTGATTGATTGAGACTTTTATTAGTAGATTGCACAGTACAGTACGTATTCCGTACAATTGACCACTAAATGGTTGCACCCGAATACGTTTTTCAACTTGTTTAAGTCGGGGTTTGATTGATTGATTGAGACTTTTATTAGTAGATTGCAAAGTTCAGTACATATTCCGTACAATTGACCACTAAATGGTAACGCCCGAATACGTTTTCCAACTTGTTTAAGTCGGGGTTTGATTGATTGAGACTTTTATTAGTAGATTGCACAGTACAGTACATATTCCGTACAATTGACCACTTAATGGTAACGCCTGAATACGTTTTTCAACTTGTTTAAGTCGGGGTTTAATTGATTGATTGATTGATTGAGACTTTTATTAGTAGATTGCACAGTACAGTACATATTCCGTACAATTGACCACTAAATGGTAACACCCCAATAAGTTTTTCAACTTGTTTAATCAATTCATGGTAGTACCATTTTTAATTCATCAGTACCAAGGTACTTCATATCCAAGGGGCGCCAATCCATTGTCTTCCGAGACTTACGGATGCCAACAACCAAGGTACTTAATCAGTACTGGTATACCGTACAACCCTAGTATAACGCATGAATAAATGCATGATATAGATGTATTTAGTTAATTAGATAATGATAACAAATAGTATGTTTCCTCCATGTAAACACCACATGCTTGTTCTGTGTGTTCTTAGAACATATGGTCCTTTGAATGGAACGTACAAAAAAAGACGTGTAAGGGACAACGGTTTGAGAAAAAGTCAGTGAAGGTTGTACTTTGAGGCCCCCAAAATAGCAAAATCATAATTTGTGGCTTCTCCCTCTACAATTATCTGGGATTTCAAAGTCTTCCAGCGTCTCCCCTCAGCCTGGAATTCTTGCCGTAGAAATTCTACCCTTCCAGATTGCCCGGGGTGATAAAGACAACTGGAAAAACAGGTTGTTTGGCCTCGCCGTAGTAAGCACGGCAGGGTGCCTCACCTTAGCAGCAGTAGCTAGGGGGACATTCTATGGTCCTTCTATTCAAAGTCCTCTGAATAAAGTTGGGGAGGGCCCCGCAGGCAGACGGGGCAATTTGCCAGGGAGCCGGCCAATGGAGCTAAGCCAGGACGAGGTTAAACTTTTGTTTTGGCTTAACAAGCAAGAGTGAGCAGGGACAAAAAAAAAGGGGGAAAGCCACAAAAGGGTAAGACAATACCTGACTGCTCGAGACTTATTTTGTTACTTTTATGACGCAGAGATGCCATCGAGCAAAGACCGTGGCGGAAAAGTGAGCCACTCAGCGATATTTTTAAATGCACCTGCACCCCATCTTGTCCTGAGCGCGGGAGACTTTTTAAGACTCACCTATTCATGTCAGTACGGAATAAATCTCTCCTTTTATTCCCTTTCAAGACACTTATTCCAGGGAGCGTCTAATCCTGGGAAAGGCAATCCAAATTATATCCAGGAATGATTATCCCTCAAATGTGGGAAGAAAAAAAAGAAATCTTTAAAAAGGGGGCTCCTCTGTTATTCCATGTGTTAAAAAAAAAAAGCCGGATCCCGAGGGTTACAATTCCAGTCCGGAGGAGCAGAGATCCTTCAGGAGTAGAGCTTGTTCACACACTGAGTGTGTTGAGCAGTGAGCATGGGACAAGCCAAGCCCACCGTGTGATGTCACTGGTGTCACGTTTCTCTGTGGAGGAAAGAGGAGGAGGAGGAGGAGGCCGGACTTACCTTCTTCCAACCCTACCAATGGGAGACAACACTTCCGTACTTTGGTCTGCACCAAAAATGTATGTGCAGTAAAGAGCATATTGCAGACAGCAAAAAAAAAAACCTGCTGTCTTTATATTCTGTTATATTTAGGGCCCGCATGGCCCATTGCATAACCTTATGCAATGGGCCATAAGGACCTATTGTTTTTCTAAGGTTTTTTATTCTTTATTCTTCCGCCGCCACATTAAACTGTAATTTGACCCACTTAACATGCTTCAAAACTCACCATATTTGACCCACACATCAGGACCTGCGAAAATTGCCTTTTTTTGAAAAAACCGAACCACAAAACTCAAAATTGTGCTCTAGCGCCCCCTAGGAAGAAAAAAAAACTAGACTGCCTGTAACTCCCACTAGGAAGGTCGGAGAGACAAACCTCTATGTAGGCCTGACTTAGACCTACATTTCATAATTGTACATTCAGGAAGTTGGCAATTCCCCCTTCAAGACAAAAAAGTACTAAAAACAGTCACTTTTGCCTCTTTGAGCTGTAATTTGACCCCCTTAACACGCTTCAAAACTCACCAAACTGAACGCACACATCAGGACTGTCAAAAATTGCGATCTAATAAAAAAACCTAACCCCAAATCTCAAAATTGCGCTCTAGCGCAATTTTTTAATAAAACGCAGAAAAAACTGCTCCTCGCAAGAAAAAAATGACAAAACTGCCTGTAACTCCCACTGGGAAGGTCGGAGAGACATGAAACAAAAACCTCTATGTAGGTCTCACTTAGACCTACATTTCATAAATTGACAACCCCCAGCAAAAATCAACAGGAAGTTTTCTATTCCCCCTTCAAAACAACATTTTTGTAAAAACCGGTCACAGGAGAGAGATTGAACCCTTTTGATTAAAAGTTATCGAAAGAGTTTTAATACCGGCTCCGGTTTTGATTTTATGACCCTTCAAAGAGCCGCTGCGCTGATGTTGCTGTTTTTTCAAGAAGGCTGCTTAAAAGCAGGAAGCACCAGCGTGCCCACGCTATGCAGACAAGGTAGGTACACTACACAAAAGTATTGGGACAATTCGGACTAAAAGTAGACAAAAGTATTGGGACACTTATGACGAAAACTGAACAAAAGTATTGGGACACTTAGGACTAGCACCTGCCAAATACGCGGGCCCGACCAATGCTGCTTGCAGCTTTAATTACCTTTATATTTCACCATAAAGTTCTAAAATATACTTTAAAAAACCACACTTCCACATGCTTATTACAGTGAAACCTTGATATATACGTTTTTGATTGGTTTGTTTATTAAAGCAAAATGCTCCAGAAGGAACAATGTCCATGCATCCATTTTCTACCGCTTGTCCCTTTCAGGGTCGCGGGGTGTAGCTGCTGACAGAAGCACATTGTGCAAACCCCGTTTCCATATGAGTTGGGGAAATTGTGTTAAATATAAACGGAATACAATGATTTGCAAATCATTTTCAACCCATATTCAGTTGAATGCACTACAAAGACAACATATTTGATGTTCAAACTCATAAACATGTTGTTTTTTTTTTTGCAATTAATCATTAACTTTAGAATTTGATGCCAGCAACACGTGACAAAGAAGTTGGGAAAGGTGGCAATAAATACTGATAAAGTTGAGGAATGCTCATCAAACACTTATTTGGAACATCCCACAGGTGTGCAGGCTAATTGGGAACAGGTGGGTGCCATGATTGGGTATAAAAGTAGATTCCGTGAAATGCTCAGTCATGCACAGACAAGGATGGGGCGAGGGTCACCACTTTGTCAACAAATGCGTGAGCAAATTGTTGAACAGTTTAAGAAAAACCTTTCTCAACCAGCTATTGCAAGGGATTTAGGGATTTCACCATCTACGGTCCGTAATATCATCAAAGGGTTCAGAGAATCTGGAGAAATCCCTGCACGTAAGCAGCTAAGCCCGTGACCTTCGATCCCTCAGGCTGTACTGCATCAACAAGCGACATCAGTGTGTAAAGGATATCACCACATGGGCTCAGGAACACTTCAGAAACCCACTGTCAGTAACTACAGTTGGTCGCTACATCTGTAAGTGCAAGTTAAAACTCTCCTACGCAAGGCGAAAACCGTTTATCAACAACACCCAGAAACGCCGTCGGCTTCACTGGGCCTGAGCTCATCTAAGATGGACTGATACAAAGTGGAAAAGTGTTCTGTGGTCTGACGAGTCCACATTTCAAATTGTTGTTGGAAACTGTGGACGTCGTGTCCGCCGCACCAAAGAGGAAAAGAACCATCCGGATTGTTATAGGCGCAAAGTTGAAAAGCCAGCATCTGTGATGGTATGGGGGTGTATTAGTGCCCAAGACATGGGTAACTTACACATCTGTGAAGGCGCCATTAATGCTGAAAGGTACATACAGGTTTTGGAGCAACATATGTTGCCATCCAAGCAACGTTACCATGGACGCCCCTGCTTATTTCAGCAAGACAATGCCAAGCCACGTGTTACATCAACGTGGCTTCATAGTAAAAGAGTGCGGGTACTAGACTGACCTGCCTGTAGTCCAGACCTGTCTCCCGTTGAAAATGTGTGGCGCATTATGAAGCCTAAAATAGCACAACGGAGAACCCCGGACTGTTGAACAACTTAAGCTGTACATCAAGCAAGAATGGGAAAGAATTCCACCTGAGAAGCTTCAAAAATGTGTCTCCTCAGTTCCCAAATGTTTACTGAGTGTTGTTAAAATGAAAGGCCATGTAACACAGTGGTGAACATGCCCTTTCCCAACTACTTTGGCACGTGTTGCAGCCATGAAATTCTAAGTTAATTATTATTTGCAAAAAAAAATAAAGTTTATGAGTTTGAACATCAAATATGTTGTCTTTGTAGTGCATTCAATTGAATATGGGTTGAAAAGGATTTGCAAATCATTGTATTCCGTTTATATTTACATCCAACACAATTTCCCAACTCATATGGAAACGGGGTTTGTATATATGTTATATAATTTCATGGCTGGTTAGAATAAATAAATACAATGTATAAATATAAGTTCATATTTACATATAATCAGTGTTGGGTTAATTACTGAAAACCAGTAACTAGCTAGAGTTACTCGTTACTTTATTTCAAAAGTAACTCAGTTACTAACTCAGTTACTTACACCAAACAGTAATGCGTTATTGTGAAAAGTAACTATTTAGTTACTTTCTTTTTCTTTTTTTCTTTTTTAAAGACTCCCATTAATGCCCTTTTAGCCTTCATTTCAGTACCGTTATTGCACTGGAGAATAATACAATCTGTTGATCAACTTGACATGCATTTGCACCACTCAACTCTGCTAAGCAATGTGGTCTACATACAACACGCAAAGACAAAGATATGTTTCAAAGGGCCAATTTATTTTGGGCCAGAACAAATTGACAAAACTATTTTAAATAGCTGCAACATAACATACATAAGTAACAAACCGCATAATAACAACATAGCTGTAAATCTGGCTTCACCCAAGGAAGGCACACATGACATGATTATATGCCATGTCACTATATACAGCACACATACTGCTGTACACACAAGGCGTTTTTTCTCTCAAGGAATTGTGAAATAAAATCATGTCTTCAGGAGATCAACACTGTACTGAAGCCCAGAACACTCTACACATTTCCCCACTTTTAGTTTAGAGATAAGGAAAGATTGGCCTGGCCCACTAGCATCCCTCTTTATGTTCGTGAATTTTATAGTATATAAAAAATAACGCGTTAGACTACTAGTTACGGCCGAAAATAACGGCGTTTCACTAACGCGTTACTAGTCCCAACACTGCATATAATGTGATTAAAAATGTATTTTCTTTGGTAATTTGATGCAAGTATATGTTAACTTTATTTTTGTTACAAAACCCATGTAAATTGGAGAGGAACAGATTTTTTGTTCTGGTTTGGTCACATTGTTGGGGGGACATTTAATATGTGACGGAATAAAGGAAGAAGCATGAGACAGCAAGCATTTGATGGAAGACATTAATGGAGTCTCGGCTTCAAAAGAAACTGTATTCCCTCGGAGTTTGTGAGGCCAATAAGGTATGATTCTTTCTGATAATGTATGTGAAATCAATGTCCATCCATCCATCCATCTTCTTCCGCTTATCCGAGGTCGGGTCGCGGGGGCAGCAGCCTAAGCAGGGAAGCCCAGACTTCCCTCTCCCCAGCCACTTCGTCCAGTTCTTCCTGTGGGACCCCGAGGCGTTCCCAGGCCAGCCGGGGACGTAGTCTCCCCATCGTGTCCTGGGTCTTCCCCGCGGCCTCCTACCGGTTGGACGTGCCCTAAACACCTCCCTAGGGAGGCGTTCGGGTGGCATCCTGACCAGATGCCCGAACCACCTCATCTGGCTCCTCTCGATGTGGAGGAGCAGCGGCTTTACTTTGAGCTCCTCCCGGATGGCAGAGCTTCTCACCCTATCTCTAAGGGAGAGCCCCACCACCCGGCGGAGGAAACTCATTTCGGCCGCTTGTACCCGTGATCTTGTCCTTTCGGTCATAACCCAAAGCTCATGACCATAGGTGAGGATGGGAACGTAGATCGACCGGTAAATTGAGAGCTTTGCCTTCCGGCTCAGTTCCTAATTCACCACAACGGACCGATACAGCGTCCGCATTATTGAAGACGCTGCACCTATCCGCCTGTCAATCTCACGATCCACTCTTCCCTCACTCGTGAACAAGACTCCGAGGTACTTGAACTCCTCCACTTGGGGCAAGATCTCCTCCCCAACCCGGAGATGGCACTCCACCCTTTTCCGGGCGAGAACCATGGACTCGGACTTGGAGGTGCTGATTCTCATCCCAGTCGCTTCACACTCAGCTGCGAACCGATCCAGTGAGAGCTGAAGATCCTGACCAGATGAAGCCATCAGGACCACATCATCTGCAAAAAGCAGAGACCTAATCCTGCAGCCACCAAACCAGATCCCCTCAACGCCTTGACTGCGCCTAGAAATTCTGTCCATAAAAGTTATGAACAGAATCGGTGACAAAGGGCAGCGTTGGCGGAGTCCAACCCTCTGCTGACACAAACCCACACAAAAACCCACACATACAAACACACTAACGCATTGCCACTAGTCCTGTGGTGCACTCAGTTTGAAATCAAAAATCCTCCTGATTACGAATAAAAAGTAAAATCCCCAAACTTGATCAGTTATATCTTGTAGCCCCAATGTGTGCTTTAAGGAAAATAGTTGAAATAAATATTTTGTCTGCTTGCCATTGACCTTCATTCTTTTTTTTTTGCACATCATCATCATTTTTAACGTGTGCATTGATTAAAGAAAGACAAATCCAAGAATAAAACTCACATATCCCTCCTGGTCATGTCTTGTTTTGTGTTTGTTATAGTTTTCCTATGTTTAAGGTCTAGTTCTGTTTCAGTGCCCCTGCCTTTGTTTACTTTATGGTTACAAGAGTGCGGACTTATCCCATATCTCTTATCTGATTAGTGATCAAGAGGCTCACCTGCTCCTGATTACTAATCAGAGAGCCTTGTATACTAGCCTGCCTCAAGAGGCAGGTTCATTGTCCCTGGCAGGCTATCTTTTGTATTTTTGCTCTGATTCCAAAGGTAAAATAATCATTCTTATCGAGACACTGCTTCCTGTCTGTCCTTCCGCATCCTGGGAACACGAATATTGGTATGACACAACCCGGAACGCAACAGAATGGACCTGCCAGAAAGTCTTCTTGTAAAGGATGAGAAGAGGAAAATTTAGGAGGCGGTGAGAGTAGGCGCAAAGATGCTGAAGTATTCCTGAGTGGATGAGGAGGACCTCTCTCTCTTGAGGGTCCAAGATATGGCAGCAGAGAGCCGGCACCATTCCCCGGAAGAGGATGAAGACCTTGTTTGGCCTGGTGACGTAGCCACTCTGCCGTCCCGTTCTCGCCTTAGACCGAATGTGCTTCCAACACAGATCTATACTTCGCCAGACCCAGGCACGGACAGCTGCTCTTCCCTTGCCACCCCAGCCCAATTAAGGTATGATTAACTCCCACCTTGCTTATGTCTACTCGGCTTGGGATATCATCCAGCATGGACAAGGCTGCGCACGTGCCATGCTCAATACAGACTTCCAGTACAAATTGGACTCATCAGCCTCCCCAAAGTGACATTAAGTCAACTGTTGCTGACTGCAAGGACATTTGTTCAAAGGCTGAAGCAGCCAATCATCCTTCCAAGGCTGTGACAGGTCCTGTTTCCGTTCCACGACTAGCCCCATTGAAGCTTCCTGTTCCGGCTCAACGTGGGTAATCTGCGAGAGAGGGAGCAGCAACCCTCCTCCAGGCCTTCCTCCCCCCATCCTTGGCTTACGCTCCATGGATGACCAACAGCGTCTGCTATCCATTTCCAGAGGTGGGGGTTAGCTAGGACTGGCAGCTGTGCGACTGGGAATGTACAGCTCCCTCCACCGAGGCCGCCCCCTGCCTCTTCACCAGCGGGGGCTGCGTCAGCTCTACCTGCAGTGCCTCTTCGTCAGGCGAGGCTTCCGCCACCTGCTCTTTCTCTTGCAAGGCCTCTGCCACCAGCTCATCTTCTTGTGAGGCCACCACCTCTTGCAAGGTAGCTGCCGCTACTCTGCCACTCTGCCGTCCCGTTCTCGCCTTAGGCCGAATGTCCCCGTGTGCTTCCAACACAGATCTTTACTTCGCCAGACCCAGGCACGGACAGCTGCTCTTCCCTTGCCACCCCAGCCCAATTAAGGTATGATTAACTCCCACCTTGCTTACGTTTACGCGGCCTGGCATATCATCCAGCATGGACAAGGCTGCGCACGTGACATGCTCAATACAGACTTCCAGTACAAATTGGACTCATCAGCCTCCCCAAAGTGACATTAAGTCAACTGTTGCTGACTGCATGGACATTTGTTCAAAGGCTGAAGCAGCCAATCATCCTTCCAAGGCTGTGACAGGTCCTGTTTCCGTTCCACGACGGCCTCCTGTTCCTAGTCCGGCCCTATTGAAGCTTCCTGTTCCGGCTCAACGTGGGTAATCTGCGAGAGAGGGAGCAGCAACCCTCCTCCAGGCCTTCCTCCCCCCCATCCTTGGCTTACGCTCCATGGATGACCAACAGCGTCTGCTATCCGTTTCCAGGGGTGGGGTTTGGTGGGGGTTAGCTAGGACTGGCAGCTGTGCGACTGGGAATGTACAGCTCCCTCCACCGAGGCCGCCCCCTGCCTCTTCACCAGCGGGGGCTGCGTCAGCTCTACCTGCAGTGACTCTTCGTCAGGCGAGGCCTCCGCCACCTGCTCTTTCTCTTGCAAGACCTCTGCCACCAGCTCATCTTCTTGTGAGGCCACCACCTCTTGCAAGGTAGCTTCCGCGACCTCCTGCAAGGGCGCCACTTTCACCTCCTTTGGGTCTGACGCCAACTTCGCCTCCAGTGGGTCCGCTACCGATGCCGCCTTTGCTTCCAGTGGGACTGCGGCCGACGCCACCTCCGCTTCCAGTGGGTCCGCTGCCGACGCCACCTCCAACTCGACACTTTTATATGCTAGTTTACGAACTACCTTTTAAACATTTTTGTGTACTTACATTTTCCACTGTAACATAAATGTCTTGTTTGTATGTGCTTTGCTGCTGGCGGATCATCTGTAATTTCGTTGTTCAGTTCAGTTTCGGTTTATTTCGAACACGCATACGATGTTTCCATATTTCCAGTTGTTCAATTACGGCATGTCTGAAAAGGAGTAGGAAGAAGCAGAGCTTATTTAATCCTACCCCTTTTCATATCCTAGCGGTTTTATCCTATTTCCTTGTTCTCTGTAACAGAACAGTGAATAAATAAATCCATCCATCCATTTTCTACCGCTTGTCCCTTTTGGGGGGGTGCTGTAGCCTATCTCAGATAATAAATACATAATAAATAAATAAATATACCATTATATTTCTCCTCTTTAGTTGAGAAGAATTGTCGTACTCTTAATTTGCAATGACAATAAAAGCCTATTCTATTCTATTTTTTTTTTTTTTTTTTTTTTTTTATTGACATCCAGCATCAGACATTCCTATCCATTACATCATATTCACATCAATCATATATCTATTGTCTTATGTCAAAATATTTTTGTTTATATCCCACCCATACCACTCCCCCCCACCTCCCCAAAAAAAGAAAGAAACAACAAAAAAAACAAATATCTACAAATACATCAATTAAATAAACAAAGAAAGAAATAAAAAAATAAAATAAAAATTAAAATAAATAAATAAATAATAATACATTAATAGTAATAGTAATCAGAAATAAAATAAAATATAAACAGATACCTATATATGTTTATATATACCCACACATACATATATATAAATACATATATATACATACATACATATACACTTGTAGGGAGTAATCCCCCTTTTTTTTTCTTTTTTTTTTTTCTCTTTTTTTTTTGGCAATACAATCACTAATTCGAAAAATTAAAGTCAGGTTTATGGGGCGTGCCATAGTTGACCCAATTTTCCCAGTATGAAGTATATTTCTCCAATTTATAATTATTCTATTATAGTCTCTATTCCATACTTGCAAATGAAATACAAAAGTGTAAGAAAACAAATTATAACAACTAGACAGCAGAGTTATTGTTTGAATTAGAATTGCATTAATAAACAAATGAACACAAAAATGTACAGAAAATCGGTATTGGCATATATGCACAAGTACTTAGTTATGTCTGTTTTCAGAACATTGCGTAATGACCACATTCCCGCCCATGGGAATCGGTACAGGAATCATTGGAAAAAAATTGGTAAGCCATTACAAGGAATTGATACAGTGAGAACCGGTTCTGAACAAGAACCGGTCTTCGATTCCCATCCCTAGCCAGTAGCCTTGAACATATTGTTCGACTAACTACTCATTTTGAGCAACTTAGCTAGTAATTGTAAGAAATATAAACATTGGGTAACACTTTAGTATGGGGAACACATATTCACCATTAATTAGTTGCTTATTAACATGCAAATTAGTAACATATTGGCTCTTAATTAGTCATTATTAAGTCATACTTGCCAACCCTCACGGATTTTCCGGGAGACTCCCGAAATTCAGCGCCTCTCCCGAAAACCTCCCGGGACAAATTTTCTCCCGAAAATCTCCCGAAATTCATGCGGACCTGAGTGACGTGTCGACAGCCTGTTTTCACGTCCGTAAAGCAGTTCGCCTGCCGTAAACAGCAATGTTTGTGACACTCTTAAACAGGACAATACTGCCATCTACTGTACATGCATATGTGACGATAACATCTCGGGCCTTTAGAGAGTGCAGTGCACAACTGCGCACACAACAAGGAGACGAAGCAGAATGCATCATCAGAGAGGGTGTTCAGCATGGTTAGAAAAATAGTGACAGAGAATAGAACAAGGATGGACAATTCAACCCTTAACTCAACAATGAGTAGATGAGTGTTATGTGTGTGTATATGTGTAAATAAATGAACACTGAAATTCAAATATTTTTCTTATTTATATATATATATATATATATAATAAAATAAATATATATATATATATATATATATATATTTATATAGCTAGAATTCACTGAAAGTCAAGTATTTCTTATATATATATATATATTTATATATATATATATATATATATATATATGAAATACTTGACTTGGTGAATTCTAGCTGTAAATATACTCCTACCCTCTTAACCACGCCCCCCCCCCCGGGACCACTCCCCCCCCCACCATCTCCCGAAATCGGAGGTCTCAAGGTTGGCAAGTATGTATTAAGTACTTATTAATGCCTTATTCTGCATGGCCTTATTGTACAACCAGTAAGCCATTAACTAAGAGTCTTCCCTCAATAACCTCAGAATCATTGCTTATTAGTAACCCTAACCTTAACCCTAACCTTATATGTTCCCCTAGTGTCCAAATAATTCTAAATTAAGTCTTTGTTACTTTAATAAGCAACTAATTAATGCCCCATACTAAAGTGCTACCAAACATTGTTTTGTTCTTTTAAACCAGTATGGCAATATATGCTAGAAGGTGGTGGTGTTCGTCTACTTTTAAGTTTAAATGAATGTCATTTTGAGTCAGTGACTTTAACGCGGCCTAAAACACAAGATACGGAATGACCGCACGTGATCTTATGTGGTTTGTTTGTTTTTTTTCAAATGAATTTTACTCTGACAAAACGTCCCGTCTTATCTCTTGGCCCGCTTCCAGGGAGGAAAACTGATAACATCTCTCCAATACCTAAGCTTGAGATGATAAAAGTGACCATGAAAAAAATCAACATTTGCCTGTCACAAGACGACTCAGCACGTCGTTACTGTAGACCGGCGAAAAAGTGTGACCTTGGTAGGCCGAGGTAGCAATTTGACACAATAAGAAGAGTAACCTCACCAATAAAAATGCACAATAATACTACAAACCCCGTTTCCATATGAGTTGGGAAATTGTGTTAAATATAAACATAATACAATGATTTGCAAATCATTTTCAACCCATATTCAGTTGAATATGCTACAAAGACAACATATTTGATGTTCAAACTGATAAACATTTTTTTTTTTTCTGCAAATAATCATTAACTTCAGAATTTTATTTTATTTAATTTTTTTGTCCAGAATGCTGGACGACAGCAAAGACTTACTGTGGAGCAAAGACGGCGTCCACAATGTACATCCGAACATGACATGACAAAGAAGGATAAAAACAACTGAAATAGTCTTGATTGCTCAAACAAAGTGCAAACCCCGTTTCCATATGAGTTGGGAAATTGTGTTAGATGTAAATATAAACGGAATACAATGATTTGCAAATCCTTTTCAACCCATATTCAGTTGAATATGCTACAAAGACAACATATTTGATGTTCAAACTGATAAACATTTTCTTTTTTTGCAAATAATCATTAACTTTAGAATTTGATGCCAGCAACACGTGACAAAGAAGTTGGGAAAGGTGGCAATAAATACTGATAAAGTTGAGGAATGCTCATCAAACACTTATTTGGAACATCCCACAGGTGTGCAGGCAAATTGGGAACAGGTGGGTGCCATGATTGGGTATAAAAGTAGATTCCATGAAATGCTCAGTCATTCACAAACAAGGATGGGGCGAGGGTCACCACTTTGTCAACAAATGCGTGAGCAAATTGTTGAACAGTTTAAGAAAAACCTTTCTCAACCAGCTATTGCAAGGAATTTAGGGATTCCACCATCTACGGTCCGTAATATCATCAAAGGGTTCAGAGAATCTGGAGAAATCACTGCACGTAAGCAGCTAAGCCCGTGACCTTCCATCCCTCAGGCTGTACTGCATCAACAAGCGACATCAGTGTGTAAAGGATATCACCACATGGGTTCAGGAACACTTCAGAAACCCACTGTCAGTAAATACAGTTGGTCGCTACATCTGTAAGTGCAAGTTAAAACTCTCCCATGAAAGGTGAAAACCGTTTATCAACAACACCCAGAAACGCCGTCGGCTTCGCTGGGCCTGAGCTCATCTAAGATGGACTGATACAAAGTGGAAAAGTGTTCTGTGGTCTGACGAGTCCACATTTCAAATTGTTTTTGGAAACTGTGGACGTCGGACCAAAGAGGAAAAGAACCATCCGGATTGTTATAGGCGCAAAGTTGAAAAGCCAGCATCTGTGATGGTATGGGGGTGTATTAGTGCCCAAGCACATGGGTAACTTACACATCTGTGAAGGCGTCATTAATGCTGAAAGGTACATACAGGTTTTGGAACAACATATGTTGCCATCCAAGCAACGTAACCATGGACGCCCCTGCTTATTTCAGCAGGACAATGCCAAGCCACGTGTTACATCAACGTGGCTTCATAGTAAAAGAGTGCGGGTACTAGACTGGCCTGCCTGTAGTCCAGACCTGTCTCCCATTGAAAATGTGTGGCGCATTATGAAGCCTAAAATAGCACAACGGAGACCCCCGGACTGTTGAACAACTTAAGCTGTACATCAAGCAAGAATGGGAAAGAATTCCACCTGAGAAGCTTCAAAAATGTGTCTCCTCAGTTCCCAAACGTTTACTGAGTGTTGTTAAAAGGAAAGGCCATGTAACACAGTGGTGAACATGCCCTTTCCCCAACTACTTTGGCACGTGTTGCAGCCATGAAATTCAAAGTTAATTATTATTTGCAATAAAAAAATAAAGTTTATGAGTTTGAACATCAAATATGTTGTCTTTGTAGTGCATTCAACTGAATATGGGTTGAAAAGGATTTGCAAATCATTGTATTCCGTTTATATTTACATCTAACACAATTTCCCAACTCATATGGAAACGGGGTTTGTAATAAGAAAATGAGCGGCGTGTTGGAAGCACAAACACACTTGCACACATTCCCTGTGGTCAAACTCTCCTAGCCATGGAGCTAATCATCCACAACAGATGTTCAAAAATGTTCAGTTGGATTTATAACAGAGCCCAAAGGAAAAGCCAAGTCAGCCTCTGGTGCTCCTTTTTCCCCTCTCTTCAGTCTCACAAGGACGAGGGATTGCACTAAGAGAGGATGTCAGCATCACCCCCCCCCCAACCCCCTATTCATAAAAAAAAAAAACCTCGCTCTGTGAGACCCGCCATCCAAGACGACAGCGCCTTAATAGATCACAGGGCCTCGGGACCTTGGGGAAGTTTGCTCATTTATCCCGCTAATACTGTGTGGACTGTAACTTGGGCTCATCCCGGCAGTGCTTCAACTATGTTCTCCCGTCCATGTAATGATTTTTTTTTTCTTTCTTTTTTTTTTTTTAAATCAGTGACATTGCTGACGCCGCAAGCCACGACCAAGACAAATGATTTAAGACGACACCATTCATAATATCATGCAGCATTGGGGGATTCAATTATGCATTACAGACCATAATCACCGTATTTGAGGACTTCATAAAAAGTCGAATAAAGTGGATACCCAACCATTAAGGCCCCTGGAGGTGCAGTGGTACCTCAACTTAAGAGTGTTTTAAGATAAGAGCTGTTTCTTAACTAATTGTTATGTTTTAAGCTACAAGCATCCCTGCTATTACAAACCCCGTTTCCATATGAGTTGGGAAATTGTGTTAGATGTGAATATAAACGGAATACAATGATTTGCAAATCCTTTTCAACTCATAAACTTTATTTTTTTTTTGCAAATAATAATTAATTAGAATTTCATGGCTGCAACACGTGCCAAAGTAGTTGGGAAAGGGCATGTTCACCACTGTGTTACATCACCTTTTCTTTTAACAACACTCAATAAACGATTGGGAACTGAGGAAACTAATTGTTGAAGCTTTGAAAGTCCATTCTTGTTTTATGTAGAGCTTCAGTCGTTCAACAGTCCGGGGTCTCCGCTGTCGTATTTTACACTTCATAATGCGCCACACATTTTCGATGGGAGACAGGTCTGGACTGCAGGCGGGCCAGGAAAGTACCCGCACTCTTTTTTTTTTTACGAAGCCACGCTGTTGTAACACGTGCTGAATGTGGCTTGTAGAGATGCGCGGTTTGCGGACACAACCGCGGAGTCCGCGGATTATCCGCGGGTCGGGCGGTTGAAATAAAAAAAAATTAGATTTTAAATAGATTCGGGCGGGTGGCAGTTAAACCAATTGGGAAATATATATACATAGTTAAATGTTGTTACCCACATACGAAAAACGAGCAGGCACCTGCAGCATATGCCACAACAGAAGAAGAAAAAAAAAAGAGATGGACACTTTTACGGAGCGGAGAAGGGACGCCTCGCCGGGGTCCGGGACCGAGGCCCCTTCCCCCGAGAGGGCCCCACCGGGAGCCGTAGCTGAGGTGATCCGCGAGAAGGGCCCGACGCACGTACAGGGTCACCACCGCGCCCACCGCACCGACACCCCGCCTCGTCCGCCTTCGCCGCGGCCGGCGTCACGCGCAGCAGGTAAGCAGCTTACAGGGGTCACCCCGCGCGCTCCGCCCGCGCAGCTTACCTGCCCGCCACCCCCGTTGCCGGGGGCGCGTAACAGGGGTCACTCCGCGCGCAGTGCGCTCACGAAAGGGGTGGGGCTCACCCTGGTGAGCGGAGTGGGCCACTTTTGGTAAGCAGAACTGGCGCTGCGGGATGAACCGAACGCCGGGTTAAGGCGCCCAATGCCGACGCTCATCAGACCCCAGAAAAGGTGTTGGTTGATATAGACAGCAGGACGGTGGCCATGGAAGTCGGAACCCGCTAAGGAGTGTGTAACAACCCACCTGCCGAATCAACTAGCCCTGAAAATGGATGGCGCTGGAGCGTCGGGCCCATACCCGGCCGTCGCCGGCAGCGAGAGCCGCGAGGGCTAGGCCGCGACGAGTAGGATGGCTGCCGCGGTGCGCGCTGAAGCCTCGGGCGCGAGCCCGGGTGGAGCCGCCGCGGGTGCGAGGGACATCGCACCTCCACGCGCTTGGAGGTGCGCTCAGCGCGGCTCCCAGATGATTGCGCACTGATGTGCGTCTGGGCCGTGACAGCGTGGCACGCATTGAATGTCTCTGCTACATTGGATCAGTCTCCTTTCTTTAACAGGCAAAAGCTTTATAACCTCACTAATGCCTTGCATCGTCTATATTAGATATATAACAACGGGCGGGTGCGGGCGGGTGCGGTTTTGATTAAATGTAAGTTCGGGTGGATGCGGATGTTTGACGACTTTTGTGATGCGGTTGCGGATGAAATAATTGCCTATCCGCGCATCTCTAGTGGCTTGGCATTGTCTTGCTGAAATAAGCAGGGGCGTCCATGAAAAAGACGGCGCTTAGATGGCAGCATATGTTGTTCCAAAACCTGTATGTACCTTTCAGCATTAATGGTGCCTTCACAGATGTGTAAGTTACCCATGCCTTGGGCACTAATGCACCCCCATACCATCACAGATGCTGGCTTTTCAACTTTGCGTCGATAACCGAGGTACGTACCGAACCGAAATTTTTGTGTACCGTTACACCCCTAGTGTCACCTGCCTCTGATTAGTGTCCGGGACGCTCACCTGTTCCTGGGCACTAATCACAGAGCTATTTAGTCCTGCCTTTTCGCCTCACTTTTCTGTGACGTGGTCGTGGCATGTTGATGCCGAAGGTCGTCTTTCCGGGAAGCGGCGGAACGACAGGGAGCAGCTCGCGGGAAAGAAGAATGATTTATTTATGTAAATCAAACAAAAAAGACAAGAAACAAACAAAACAAGCGTGCCTAACACAAAGGGAAGCTAACAGGGTAGCTCACAAGGAAAAGCTAAGGCGGAACTTAGAGCAAGAAACACAAGGGATACACGTAACAGCAGCATGAAAGCAAACAAAAGCACCAGGACGAGTGAGGCGAAATAGCTAAATAGCTCTCTGATTAGTGCCCAGTAACAGGTGAGTGTCCCTAACACTAATCAGAGGCAGGTGACACTAATAAATAACCATGGCAACCAATGTTCCCTCTAAGGTGCGCGCCTGTGCAATTGCGCACTGCTCAAGCGTCCTCTGCGCACGGCAAATCTATGCCACGCACAAAATCAAATTAAAAAAAATAAGCGCATAACAATTTTCGACACTACACGGACGGACACAACAGAGAAAACAGTTTTTGCCATCATTGTTCAAATATTGTAACGTCTGTCGAGACGCTTTGAGGACATGAATTCCATCCATCACCTTACTGAGCAAAACTCTTTATTATCGGCCATAAACACATCACCAAAACATTAGTAAAAAAAAATTATATCTAGCAAAACTGGTCATTTTCTGCAGTACAAACCAGACCAAAAGCAACTTTATTATATCAACAGCAGCCGCTCGCTCTTTCTCACTTGCGCCAACACATGCACATATGGCACTTAGCCAGTGATGCGTTTACAGCCACACAAAAAGTCGGACAACTCCAACACCACACATAAAGTGTCATTCCAGGTCGTTACACTATGATTTACCAATCAAATGTGTGCTTATTCTAGTGTCATTTATTAGGAATCTTAATTTATAAATATTAATCATGAAATGCTGTTAGTATATTAAATAAATACTAATAAAAATATATTTTTTTACAAACAGGAAGTTGCAGTACATCCTGATTACATCTCATTGTGCAACATGTGAATGTTTTAATGGGAACTAAATGCAATGTCTGAAAGGGGTACAAATTATGGAAATTATGGATCTGACTACAGACTAGTGTTGTCCCGATACCAATATTTTGGTACCAAAATTATTTCGATACTTTTCGGTACTTTTCTAAATAAAGGGGACAACAAAAATTGCATTATTGGCTTTATTTCCTTCTGGCCCCCACTATGGACTGGACTCTCACTAATATGTTAGATCCACTATGGACTGGACTCTCACAATATTATGTTAGATCCACTATGGACTGGACTCTCACACTATTATGCTAGATCCACTATGGACTGAACTCTCACACTATTATGTTAGATCCACTATGGACTGAACTCTCACACTATTATGTTAGATCCACTGTGGACTGGACTCTTACAATATTATGCTACATCCACTATGGACTGGACTCTCACAATATTATGTTAGATCCACTATGGACTGGACTCTCACAATATTATGCTAGAACCACAATGGACTGGACTCTCACACTATTAACTAGATCCACTATGGACTGGACTCTCACAATATTATGTTAGATCCACTATGGACTGGACTCTCACAATATTATGTTAGATCCACTATAAACTGGACTCTCACACTATTAACTAGATCCAATATGAACTGGACTCTCACACTATTATGTTAGATCCACTATGGAATGGACTCTCACACTATTATGTCTATCCATTATGGACTGGACTCTTACAATATTATGCTAGATCCACTATGGACTGGACTCTCACACTATTATGCTAGATCCACTATGAACTGGCCTCTCACACTTATATGTTAGATCCACTATGGACTGGACTCTCACACTATTAACTAGATCCACTATGAACTGGACTCTCACACTATTATGTTAGATCCACTATGGACTGGACTCTCACACTATTATGTTAGATCCACTATGGACTGGACTCTCACACTATTATGTTAGATCCACTATGAACTGGACTCTCACACTATTATGTTAGATCCACTATGGACTGGACTCTTACAATATTATGCTAGATCCACTATGGACTGGACTCTCACAATATTATGTTAGATCCACTATGGACTGGACTCTCACACTATTATGTTAGATCCACTATGGACTGGACTCTCACACTATTAACTAGATCCACTATGAACTGGACTCTCACACTATTATGTTAGATCCACTATGGACTGGACTCTTACAATATTATGCTAGATCCACTATGGACTGGACTCTCACAATATTATGTTAGATCCACTATGGACTGGACTCTCACACTATTATGTTAGATCAACTATGGACTAGACTCTCACACTATTAACAAGATCCACTATGAACTGAACTCTCACACTATTTTGTTAGATCCACTATGGACTGGACTCTCACAATATTATGCTAGATCCACTATGGACTGGACGCTCACACTATTAACTAGATCAACTATGGACTGGACTCTCACACTATTAGTTTAGATCCACTATGGACTGGACTCTCACACTAATATGTTAGATCCACTATGGGATGGACTCTCACACTATTATGTTAGATCCACTATGGACTGGACTCTCTCACTAATATTTTAGATCCACTATGGACTGGACTCTCACACTAATATGTTAGATCCACTATGGACTGGACTCTCACACTAATATGTTAGATCCACTATGGACTGGACTCTCACACTATTATGCTCGATCCACTCGACGTCCATTTCACCGGTCTCCAAGGTTTCTCATTGTCCCATTGAGTTTTTCCTTGCCCTGATGTGGGATCTGAGCCGAGGATGTCGTTGTGGCTTGTGCAGCCCTTTGAGACACTGGTGATTTAGGGCTATATAAGTAAACATTGATTGATTGATTGATTGATTGAATGTGATCGATTCTTGATTCAACACGACTCTTGCTGTAAACTGATACTTGCAATATATTATTGGGTATATGAATTCTAATAAAACAGGTTAGACGTTGTAAAAGCTTTTCTTGTATGCTGATATATATATATATTTTTTTTAATGGATGCTTTAAAATGTTGAATAGTTTTAAAATCGTAATGAATAAAAATCTTGATTGTTTTCGGCATCCTTGGCGTTTAGTCTTTACAGAAAGCTGGGATATATTGCAATCAATAAAGTTTCGCCCTAAGTGACGATTTATTGTTAAAATGTTGAGACCTACAGGTCATTCTGATGTGCAACCAAAGGTGGCGCCACATGTACCATGTGAACAAATGATTATGCTGCCACGCTACTGCTGTGAAACCACCTGTTGATGCTCTTTACTTCTGCCTTGCAAGCCAGGTGGGCCCGTTTCAAGGGTTTGATCGCTCGCGAATGTGACATTCGACGTCTGTCGACACACCTACGCTGTTTACATCCACAGCAGACGTTCTTTTTTTCTCCCGTCTTTTCTCCAGAGAACTGTGTGTGGGTGTAATTGTTCACCACAAGCTTCGTCTCTGTATAAACCATGACAAGCTTTCCGAAAAAATGTTTGCACCGGTTGTCTTTGCGCATCGTCGTGATGCATGATCGAGGAATTTAAAAATGTGTGGGATTATGCCGCATCCAGAAGGAGCCGAATCACGGTTTAATCAGATGACCCACATCTCTTTTTGAGTGAAAGTTTGAGGTAAAACAATGGCTGCTCTTGCACACATCTACAGCCTCCAGTGGAATGAAGTTGTCTCTCATTGTTAGCCACAAAAGACAAATGCAGAACACGTTGCACTTCGCCATTTCCTGCTGTGGAGTTTAAGCCTGGGAGACATTTCAACATTACTGCTTAGTGGAACGCATCATAAGCACTTTGAATCTTTTGGGAGGTTTACAAATGCTGTACTTTGTCGACAGGACTACCCAGTCAGTATGTGTCCTGGACATGACGTTAAAGTGGAGGCTCCTCTATGGGGTCTTGGGGCTGTCGGAGGCAGATATTTACATATATCCGAATTTAAGTGTTACCGTATTTTCCGCACCATAAGCCGCCCTGGGTTATAAGCCGCGCCTTCAATGAACGGCATATTTCAAAACTTTGTCCACCTATAAGCCGCCCCGTGTTATAAGCCGCATCTAACTGCGCTAAAGGAATGTCAAAAAAACAGTCAGATAGGTCAGTCAAACTTTAATAATATATTAAAAACCAGCGTGATGTGGGCGCGCATGGAGTCGTATATCAACATGGACGGAGCTGCGTGAAAAAAGCCACCCGGCCTCTTCGCGTAAACTTACCTTAACCACTCGCTCATCTTTTCTTCATCCATCCATCCCTTCGAGTTAGCTTTTATGATGACGCCGGCTGGAAAGGTCTCTTTTGGCAAGGTCTTCCTTTTGAATATCACCATGGGTGGAAGTTTCTGGCCATTAGCATGGCAAGCTAGAACCACAGTGAAGGATGACTTCTCATTCCCTGTGGTGCGAATATTCACCGTACGTGCTCCCGTTGTATCCACAGTGCGGTTCACAGGAATATCAAAAGTCAGTGGAACCTCGTCCATGTTGATAATGTTCTCTGGCCGGATCTTTTTTTCAGCTATCTTGTTTTTACAATATGCACGGAAAGTAGCCAGCTTTTCTTGAAAGTCTTTAGGCAGTTGCTGTGAAATAGTAGTCCGTGTGCGGATGGAGAGATTGCGTCTTTTCATGAACCGGAAACCTGTCGCTTAGTAGGAGCCATTTTGTGGTCTTTACAGATGTAAACACACAAAGGAAATGAAACGTAATATCCGCGCGCTTCTTCTTCTTCTATGGGGGCGGGTGGTTGCTTACAGTAGAAGAAGAAGCGCTTCCTGTTCTATGGGGGCGGGTGCTTACCTTGGCGGTTGCTTGCGTAGAAGAAGAAGCACTTCCTCTTCTACGGGGAAAAAAGATGGCGGCTGTTTACCGTAGTTGCGAGACCGAAACTTTATGAAAATGAATCTTAATATTAATCCATATATAAAGCGCACCGGGTTATAAGCCGCACTGTCAGCTTTTGAGTAAATTTGTGGTTTTTAGGTGCGGCTAATAGTGCGGAAAATACGGTACTTCTTTTATTTCATAATCATATTACAAAACAACTAGTGTTTTTCTTCCAATTGTGATCTTTTGGTTGTCTGCAAAAACGGTGTGCTTAACCTTGAGTGAGGAATGTAGGAAAGAGAGATACTCCTTTCTCTTATCTAGCCTTATGTCCAGGCGCGGAGGACAATGGGCATGTGTTTTGGGCTGGAGGGACATGACTGCGAGGGTGGGAGAGAGAGAGACTTAAGAGGGGAGAGGGTTTTTCAAGGGGCGGCGCGATTGAATGTTCTATGCTGGACTGGTCTCAATGTATATGCAAAGCTTTGCAAATATATTACAAAATACCTATTCTGTCTCTGGTGGTTTTTCTACTCAGATTTAAGTGTCGTAAAGAGCTTGGGAGCGACTTGTGACTTGAATTCCCTGGGAGGAACAACTGGTCCAAACGCAACAGGGCACTAGGAGGTTAACCCCTTTACTACTGTTACCCCAGGTGGCCCTTGGCAAACGCCTGGTACCTGACTGACCCCTAGCCAGGGATACGGTGAAGACCTCAACGGCGGAGCAGGCGGAAGACGGTAGATGTAAGAACCACCACAACGGCTGCGATGGCGGAAGAAGGCACCCCCGCATCCATGTGGGTCCAGTTATGGGGAACTAACAACCCAAGACCTCAACGGTGGAACAGGCGGAGGATGATTGCGAACCCTATGGAGCGTCACAACGGCTGGGCTGGCGGAAGAAGGCTGCAGCAGAAAAGGGTCTCCAGTCGTCTTGAACTCCATGCCACTGGACCCTGACCCGGATTTGCCAAGGATTGTGTGGTGACTGTCTGTGCACCAGTCTCCCCACGTTAAACAAAGTCATCCATTCCATCCATCCATCCATTTTACGCTTATTCCCTTCGGGGTCGCGGGGGGCGCTGGAGCCTACCTCAGCTACAATCGGGCGGAAGGCGGTGTACACCCTGGACAAGTCGCCACCTCATCGCAGGGCCAACACAGATAGACATACAACATTCACACTCACAATCACACCCTAGGGCCAATTTAGTGTTGCCAATCAACCTATCCCCAGGTGCATGTCTTTGGAGGTGGGAGGAAGCCGGAGTACCTGGAGGGAACCCACGCAGTCACGGGGAGAACATGCAAACTCCACACAGAAAGATCCCGAGCCCGGGATTGAACCCAGGACTACTCAGGACCTTCGTATTGTGAGGCAGACGCACTAATCCCTCCTCCACCGTGCTGGCATTCATTCATTACCATTAATTGATTTACGTGGACCCCGACTTAAACAAGTTAAAAAACGTATTTGGGTCCTACCATTTAGTAGTCAATTGTACGGAATATGTACTGAACTGTGCAATCTACTAATAAAAGTTTCAATC
Source organism: Nerophis lumbriciformis (assembly GCF_033978685.3). Lineage (NCBI taxonomy): Eukaryota > Metazoa > Chordata > Actinopteri > Syngnathiformes > Syngnathidae > Nerophis > Nerophis lumbriciformis. The sequence continues at coordinate 36,447,807 of NC_084566.2, read as the reverse complement.
AATCAATCAAATCCTCCATAAAGGGATACCCCCCTACCAGGAGGATCGTCATACTCACTTTGAGTGACCGTCGATGATGATGATGTGTCAATGCACAAAATGAGTCCGATTTCTCAGATAGTTTGGCTCTAAATACTCATTCCACAACTCATGGGAACACCTTAATCCGATCGTGTTCGGTTTTTGAAAAGTCGAACTAACACACCTGGATTACGCGATTGAAAACCCGGATCTCTCGAGTGGGTGTGTGCCGCCGGAGGGTGTCCTTCGTATCACGCACGCGTCAGTCCCAACGCACGACATATAATCCGGAAGCCGATACCGTTCTACAAAAACGTAAGCAAGAATAGTAATAAAAAGGAGACTGTTTATTTGCTTCACAAATTGAAAGGACATAATATTTTGAAGTGCATCAATGGGAGGGAAAAAAAAAACCAGATTTATTTAAGAGGGTAGCGAAGGAAATGTAGAATGTTGGCTTAATATGGACTCCCAACGAAATACAAATTAGATGAAAAAGAATGAAGCAGGTATATTATATATACTCAAGCCTTTAAATAGACCCCCTTTTTAGACCAGTTGATCTGCCTTTTCTTTTCATTTCTCCTCTGCACAGGTCCGGTGGCCATGGATGAAGTGCTGGCTGTCCAGAGTCAGGACCGCTCACCTGTGCTTCGGTTGGGATTGCATCCTGCTGGCCCCACTATGGACTGGACTCTCACACTATTATGTTAGATCCACTATGGACTGGACTCTCACAATATTATGCTCGATCCACTATGGACTGGACTCTCACACTATTATGTTAGATCCACTATGGACTGGACTCTCACACTATTATGTTAGATCCACTATGGACTGGACTCTCACACTATTATGTTAGATCCACTATGGACTGGACTCTCACTATTATGTTAGATCCTTTATGGACTGGACTCTCACTATTATGTTAGATCCACTATGGACTAGACTCTCACAATATTATGTTAGATCCACTATGGACTGGACTCTCACACTATTATGTTAGATCCACTATGGACTGGACTCTCACAATATTATGCTCGATCCACTATGGACTGGACTCTCACACTATTTAGCTAGATCCACTATGGACTGGACTCTCACACTATTATGTTAGATCCACTATAGACTGGACTCTCACTATTATGTTAAATCCACTATGGACTGGACTCTCAAACTATTATGTTAGATCCACTATGGACTGGACTCTCACAATATTTAGCTAGATCCACTATGGACTGGACTCTCACACTAGTATGTTAGATCCACTATAGACTGGACTCTCACTATTATGTTATATCCACTATGGACTGGACTCTCACACTATTATGTTAGATCCACGATGGACTGGACTCTCACTATTACGGTATGTTAGATCCACTATGGACTGGACTCTCACTATTATGTTAGATCCACTATGGACTGGACTCTCACTATTATGTTAGATCCACTATGGACTGGACTCTCACAATATTATGCTAGATGGACTGGACTCTCACACTATTATGTTGGATCCACTATGGACTGGACTCTCACTATTATGTTAGATCCACTATGGACTGGACTCTCACTATTATGTTAGATCCACTATGGACTGGACTCTCACTATTATGTTAGATCCACTATGGACTGGACTCTCACACTATTATGTTAGATCCACTATGGACTGGACTCTCACTATTATGTTAGATCCACTGTGGACTGGACTCTCACTATTATGTTAGATCCACTATGGACTGGACTCTCACAATATTATGCTAGATCCACTCGACGTCCATTGCACCGGCCGCCCCACATCTGCGGTACCCTCCAAGGTTTCTCATTGTCACATTGGGTTGAGTTTTTCCTTGCCCTGATGTGGGATCTGAGCCGAGGATGTCGTTGTGGCTTGTGCAGCCCTTCGAGACACTCGTGATTTAGGGCTATATAAGTACACATTGATTGATTGATTGATTGATCTCTTATCTACTGGACACACTTATCATTACACCATGTACCAAATAAAGTAGCTTCGAGGTCGGTAAGCACAACCAGAATTATGATAAGGCGCACTGTCGATTTTTGAGGAAATAAAGGATTTTAAGTGTGCCTTATAGTGTGAAAAATACTCTACTATGCATATAATTTATATTGTGTATTGTTTATATCGCTCTTGTTTTTGAACACTGACTTTTTGCAGTGCAGCTGGTATGCATCCCTACTTTTGGGCCACAAAATGTCATATCCATACACAACAGCATAGAAAAAGTAAACTCCCAACACAGATGGACTTCTGCTATCATCCTACGCTGCCTCGGGTGACAGCCTTTTAGCACTTCCCCCACGACTTTGAATACGCTTGCAAAGACCACCAACACCCGCCCCATGTAAATGTGTAACATTGTGACAGGCAACCATCCCCCCTCTGCTCATTTCACTGAAAAAAGGGGGGTGACAACCTTTTCAATGTGAAGGAGCCTGGCCTCGGTTGATTCAAGGCAACAATGCTGCATTTGAAGGATTGCCTTTGCGCAGTTGGCCGTGCTCGATGAACACCTGAATGGAGGCAGACAGCTCAGCTCTACAGTGGAAGCTACAGCCATCATCTGATGGAGAAGACTGCGCTGGAGGCCATTCTTGTACGGGAGAATCTTTATCAATATCACTGTCTGCACAGGCCTAACAAGTGCAGGCTGCAGACACGTACGCTCACGGTTCAAACAACAACACTCCCACTGTCTGGGGTCTGAGGTGTGTGTGTGTGTGTGCTTTCTGGTATTTCCACCCTTCTTGAGACATCAACAAGGAAAAGTAGCTTCCGTATGAGGAGGTGTGAACAAGTTAGGACATAAATCATGGTCCCAATAACATTGCATGTAATAGAGAATGCCTCATTTGCACCCCTGGTGGTGAAATCTATCAAAACTAAGTTGGTCCCAAAAAGGAGGGATTTTAAAAGTGCTCCCCCTCTGGTCAACATATGAAATAACAAGTGCGTGTAAGAAATTGAAATGCGCCAAAATTAATTAAAAAAATAAAATAAATATGTATATAGAGACATGCTGTAATAACTTGGTAAATAATGAAAATTAAAAATTAATTAAAAACAAAAAACTTTTTTTTTTACTAAAAGCAGTCTTTTTCTCACAGTGTGTCGACTTTTTTCTTAAAAATTCGGGAACAAGTGGACCGGACAAAAAAAAAATTGCAATATTTTCTTGTAAAATTATTACTTTTTGTATAAAAGTATTACTTTTTAATGCAAAATGGTGACATTTGTGATTTAAAATTCTGACTTCATATGTATGTATATAGAGACATAACTTTAAGTAAATAATGAAAATTACAAAACAAACATTTTTTTTTTTTCACTAAAAGCAGTATTTTTCTCACAATGTGTCGACTTTTTTCTTAAAAAATTGGGAACAAGTGGACAGGACAAAAAAAATGCAATATTTTCTTGTAAAATTATTACTTTTTATATAAAATTATTACTTTTTAATGCAAAATGGTGACATTTGTGTGATATAAAATTGTGACTTCATATGTGTATAGAGACATAACTTGAAGTAAATAATGAAGATTAAAAACCAATTACGAAACAAATGTTTTTTGTTTTTTTTACTAAAAGCAGTATTTTTCTCACAATGTGTCGACTTTTTTCTTAAAAATTCGAGAACAAGTGGACAGGACAAAAACAAAATTGCAATATTTTCTTGTAAAATTATTACTTTTTGTATAAAATTATTACTTTTTAATGCAAAATGGTGACATTTGTGATTTAAAATTCTGACTTCATATGTATGTATATAGAGACATAACCTGAAGTAAATAATGAAGATTAAAAACCAATTACGAACCAAATTTTTTTTTTATTTTTTTTTTTTTACTAAAAGCAGTATTTTTCTCACAATGTGTCGACTTTTTTCTTAAAAATTTGGGAATAAGTGGACAGGACAAAAACAAAATTGCAATATTTTCTTGTAAAATTATTACTTTTTATATAAAATTATTACTTTTTAATGCAAAATGGTGACATTTGTGATTTAAAATTCTGACTTCATATGTATGTATATAGAGACATAACCTGAAGTAAATAAAAAAGATTAAAAACCAATTACAAAACAAACTTTTTTTTTTTTTTTTTTTTTTACTAAAAGCAGTCTTTTTCTCACAATGTGTCGATTTTTTTCTTAAAAAATTGGGAACAAGTGGACAGGACAAAAAATAAATTACAATATTTTCTTGTAAAATTATTACTTTTTATATAAAATTATTACTTTTTAATGCAAAATGGTGACATTTGTGTGATATATAATTCTGATTTCATATGTATATAGAGACATAACTTGAAGTAAATAATGAAAATTAAAAAACAATTACAAAACAAACTTTTTTTAATTTTTTTACTAAAAGCAGTATTTTTCTCACAATGTGTCGACTTTTTTCTTAAAAAAATGGGAACAAGTGGACAGGACAAAAAAAATGCAATATTTTCTTGTAAAATTATTACTTTTTATAAAAAATTATTACTTTTTAATGCAAAATGGTGACATTTGTCATATAAAATTCTGATTTCATATGTATATAGAGACATGACTTGAAGTAAATAATGAAGATTAAAAACCAATTACAAAACACAAAAATATTTTTTTTTACTAAAAGCAGTCTTTTTCTCACAATGTGTCGACTTTTTTCTTAAAAAATTGGGAACAAGTGGACAGGACAAAAAATAAATTACAATATTTTCTTGTAAAATTATTACTTTTTATATAAAATTATTACTTTTTAATGCAAAATGGTGACATTTGTGTGATATATAATTCTGATTTCATATGTATATAGAGACATAACTTGAAGTAAATAATGAAAATTAAAAAACAATTACAAAACAAACTTTTTTTAATTTTTTTACTAAAAGCAGTATTTTTCTCACAATGTGTCGACTTTTTTCTTAAAAAATTGGGAACAAGTGGACAGGACAAAAAATAAATTACAATATTTTCTTGTAAAATTATTACTTTTTATATAAAATTATTACTTTTTAATGCAAAATGGTGACATTTGTGTGATATAAAATTGTGACTTCATATGTATATAGAGACATAACCTGAAGTAAATAATGAAGATTAAAAACCAATTACAAAACAAACATTTTTTTATTTTTTTTTTGTACTAAAAGCAGTATTTTTCTCACAATGTGTCGATTTTTTTCTTAAAAAATTGGGAACAAGTGGACAGGACAAAAAAAAATTGCAATATTTTCTTGTAAAATGATTACTTTTTGTATACAATTATTACTTTTTAATGCAAAATGGTGACATTTGTGATATAAAATTCTGACCTCATATGTATATAAAGACTTAACTTGAAGTAAATAATGAAGATTAAAAACAAATTACAAAACAAACATTTGTTTTTTTTTGTTTTTTTTTACTAAAAGCAGTCTTTTTCTTACAATGTGTCGACTTTTTTCTTAAAAAATTGGGAACAAGTGGACAGGACAAAAAAAAATTGCAATATTTTCTTGTAAAATTATTACTTTTTGTATAAAATTATTACTTTTTAATGCAAAATGGTGACATTTGTGTGATATATAATTCTGACTTCATATGTATAGAGGGACATAACTTGAAGTAAATAATGAAGATTAAAAACCAATTATGAAACAATTTTTTTTTATTTATTTTTTTTTTACTAAAAGCAGTATTTTTCTCACAATGTGTCGACTTTTTTCTTAAAAAATTGGGAACAAGTGGACAGGACAAAAAATAAATTACAATATTTTCTTGCAAAATTATTACTTTTTATATAAAATTATTACTTTTAATGCAAAATGGTGACATTTGTGTGATATAAAATTGTGACTTCATATGTGTATAGAGACATAACTTGAAGTAAATAATGAAGATTAAAAACCAATTACAAAACAAACTTTTTTTTAAATTTTTTTTTACTAAAAGCAGTATTTTTCTCACAATGTGTCGACTTTTTTCTTAAAAAATTGGGAACAAGTGGACAGGACAAAAAAAAATTGCAATATTTTCTTGTAAAATTATTACTTTTTGTATAAAATTATTACTTTTTAATGCAAAATGGTGACATTTGTGATATAAAATTCTGACCTCATATGTATATAGAGACTTAACTTGAAGTAAATAATGAAGATTAAAAACAAAATTACAAAACAAATTTGTTTAAATTTTTTTTTTTACTAAAAGCAGTATTTTTCTCACAATGTGTCGACTTTTTTCTTAAAAAATTGGGAACAAGTGGACAGGACAAAAAAAATTGCAATATTTTCTTGTAAAATTATTACTTTTTGTATAAAATTATTACTTTTTAATGCAAAATGGTGACATTTGTGTGATATATAATTCTGACTTCATATGTATATAGAGACATAACTTGAAGTAAATAATGAAAATTAAAAAACAATTACAAAACAAACCTTTTTTTTTCTTTTTTTTACTAAAAGCAGTATTTTTCTCACAATGTGTTGACTTTTTTCTTAAAAAATTGGGAATAAGTGGATAGGACAAAAACAAAATTGCAATATTTTCTTGTAAAATTATTACTTTTTATATAAAATTATTACTTTTTAATGCAAAATGGTGACATTTGTGATTTAAAATTCTGACTTCATATGTATGTATATAGAGACATAACCTGAAGTAAATAATGAAGATTAAAAACCAATTACAAAACAAACATTTTTTTTTTTTTTTTTTTTTTACTAAAAGCAGTATTTTTCTCACAATGTGTCGATTTTTTTCTTAAAAAATTGGGAACAAGTGGACAGGACAAAAAATAAATTACAATATTTTCTTGTAAAATTATTACTTTTGTCATGTCTGTATTATCATGTTTTGTTTTAAGTCATGTTTTGTTTAGTTTCTGTCTTTTCACTTCCTTGTCTGGTCACCATAGCAACCATTAGTTTTCACCTGTCACGTCACGCACCTGTTTCACGTTTTGACTCACACACACCTGTCACCAATCATGTCACTGTTATTTAAGCATACCCTGTTCATCACTCGTCCTGCCTGCATTGTCATTATGTCACTCCGGTTCAGGTCTCGTTTTGACAAAAGTAAGTTTCCATGTCCATGTCCTAGTTTTTGTTTAAGATTAGCTTCACTTGCGTTTTAGGCACGCTTGCCTCTTTTTTGTTGTTGTTGATTGTTGTTGTATTGTTTATGTTCGCGGTAGTGCATGATTTATGTTAAATAAATCCTAGCCTACCTTCACGCTGTTGTCCGTAGCCGTCTATCTTGCGTTGGAAGAACAACCCCTCAGCAAGCTGCGACCCCCACTTGACAACTTTTTATATAAAATTATTACTTTTTAATGCAAAATGGTGACATTTGTGTGATATATAATTCTGATTTCATATGTATATAGAGACATAACTTGAAGTAAATAATGAAAATTAAAAAACAATTACAAAACAAACTTTTTTTTTTTTTACTAAAAGCAGTATTTTTCTCACAATGTGTCGACTTTTTTCTTTAAAAAATTGGGAACAAGTGGACAGGACAAAAACTAAATTGCAATATTTTCTTGTAAAATTATTACTTTTTATATAAAATTATTACTTTTTAATGCAAAATGGTGACATTTGTTGTATAAAAATCTGATTTCATATATATATATATAGAGACATACCTTGAAGTAAATAATGAAGATTAAAAACCAATTACAAAACAAAAACAATTTTTTTTTTTACTAAAAGCAGTCTTTCTCACAATGTGTCGACTTTTTTCTTAAAAAATTGGGAACAAGTGGACAGGACAAAAAAATAAATTACAATATTTTCTTGTAAAATTATTACTTTTTATATAAAATTATTACTTTTTAATGCAAAATGGTGACATTTGTGATATAAAATTCTGGCCTCATATGTATATAGAGACTTAACTTGAAGTAAATAATGAAGATTAAAAACAAAATTACAAAACAAATTTTTTTTAATTTTTTTTTACGAAAAGCAGTATTTTTCTCACAATGTGTCGACTTTTTTCTTAAAAAATTGGGAACAAGTGGACAGGACAAAAAAAATTGCAATATTTTCTTGTAAAATTATTACTTTTTGTATAAAATTATTACTTTTTAATGCAAAATGGTGACATTTGTGTGATATATAATTCTGACTTCATATGTATATAGAGACATAACTTGAAGTAAATAATGAAAATTAAAAAACAATTACAAAACAAACCTTTTTTTTTCTTTTTTTTACTAAAAGCAGTATTTTTCTCACAATGTGTTGACTTTTTTCTTAAAAAATTGGGAATAAGTGGATAGGACAAAAACAAAATTGCAATATTTTCTTGTAAAATTATTACTTTTTATATAAAATTATTACTTTTTAATGCAAAATGGTGACATTTGTGATTTAAAATTCTGACTTCATATGTATGTATATAGAGACATAACCTGAAGTAAATAATGAAGATTAAAAACCAATTACAAAACAAACATTTTTTTTTTTTTTTTTTTTTTACTAAAAGCAGTATTTTTCTCACAATGTGTCGATTTTTTTCTTAAAAAATTGGGAACAAGTGGACAGGACAAAAAATAAATTACAATATTTTCTTGTAAAATTATTACTTTTGTCATGTCTGTATTATCATGTTTTGTTTTAAGTCATGTTTTGTTTAGTTTCTGTCTTTTCACTTCCTTGTCTGGTCACCATAGCAACCATTAGTTTTCACCTGTCACGTCACGCACCTGTTTCACGTTTTGACTCACACACACCTGTCACCAATCATGTCACTGTTATTTAAGCATACCCTGTTCATCACTCGTCCTGCCTGCATTGTCATTATGTCACTCCGGTTCAGGTCTCGTTTTGACAAAAGTAAGTTTCCATGTCCATGTCCTAGTTTTTGTTTAAGATTAGCTTCACTTGCGTTTTAGGCACGCTTGCCTCTTTTTTGTTGTTGTTGATTGTTGTTGTATTGTTTATGTTCGCGGTAGTGCATGATTTATGTTAAATAAATCCTAGCCTACCTTCACGCTGTTGTCCGTAGCCGTCTATCTTGCGTTGGAAGAACAACCCCTCAGCAAGCTGCGACCCCCACTTGACAACTTTTTATATAAAATTATTACTTTTTAATGCAAAATGGTGACATTTGTGTGATATATAATTCTGATTTCATATGTATATAGAGACATAACTTGAAGTAAATAATGAAAATTAAAAAACAATTACAAAACAAACTTTTTTTTTTTTTACTAAAAGCAGTATTTTTCTCACAATGTGTCGACTTTTTTCTTTAAAAAATTGGGAACAAGTGGACAGGACAAAAACTAAATTGCAATATTTTCTTGTAAAATTATTACTTTTTATATAAAATTATTACTTTTTAATGCAAAATGGTGACATTTGTTGTATAAAAATCTGATTTCATATATATATATATATATAGAGACATACCTTGAAGTAAATAATGAAGATTAAAAACCAATTACAAAACAAAAACAATTTTTTTTTTTACTAAAAGCAGTCTTTTTCTCACAATGTGTCGATTTTTTTCTTAAAAAATTGGGAACAAGTGGACAGGACAAAAAATAAATTACAATATTTTCTTGTAAAATTATTACTTTTTATATAAAATTATTACTTTTTAATGCAAAATGGTGACATTTGTGTGATATATAATTCTGATTTCATATGTATATAGAGACATAACTTGAAGTAAATAATGAAAATTAAAAAACAATTACAAAACAAACTTTTTTTAATTTTTTTACTAAAAGCAGTATTTTTCTCACAATGTGTCGACTTTTTTCTTAAAAAAATGGGAACAAGTGGACAGGACAAAAAAAATGCAATATTTTCTTGTAAAATTATTACTTTTTATAAAAAATTATTACTTTTTAATGCAAAATGGTGACATTTGTCATATAAAATTCTGATTTCATATGTATATAGAGACATGACTTGAAGTAAATAATGAAGATTAAAAACCAATTACAAAACACAAAAATATTTTTTTTTACTAAAAGCAGTCTTTTTCTCACAATGTGTCGACTTTTTTCTTAAAAAATTGGGAACAAGTGGACAGGACAAAAAATAAATTACAATATTTTCTTGTAAAATTATTACTTTTTATATAAAATTATTACTTTTTAATGCAAAATGGTGACATTTGTGTGATATATAATTCTGATTTCATATGTATATAGAGACATAACTTGAAGTAAATAATGAAAATTAAAAAACAATTACAAAACAAACTTTTTTTAATTTTTTTACTAAAAGCAGTATTTTTCTCACAATGTGTCGACTTTTTTCTTAAAAAATTGGGAACAAGTGGACAGGACAAAAAATAAATTACAATATTTTCTTGTAAAATTATTACTTTTTATATAAAATTATTACTTTTTAATGCAAAATGGTGACATTTGTGTGATATAAAATTGTGACTTCATATGTATATAGAGACATAACCTGAAGTAAATAATGAAGATTAAAAACCAATTACAAAACAAACATTTTTTAATTTTTTTTTTGTACTAAAAGCAGTATTTCTCTCACAATGTGTCGATTTTTTTCTTAAAAAATTGGGAACAAGTGGACAGGACAAAAAAAAATTGCAATATTTTCTTGTAAAATGATTACTTTTTGTATACAATTATTACTTTTTAATGCAAAATGGTGACATTTGTGATATAAAATTCTGACCTCATATGTATATAAAGACTTAACTTGAAGTAAATAATGAAGATTAAAAACAAATTACAAAACAAACATTTGTTTTTTTTTGTTTTTTTTTACTAAAAGCAGTCTTTTTCTTACAATGTGTCGACTTTTTTCTTAAAAAATTGGGAACAAGTGGACAGGACAAAAAAAAATTGCAATATTTTCTTGTAAAATTATTACTTTTTGTATAAAATTATTACTTTTTAATGCAAAATGGTGACATTTGTGTGATATATAATTCTGACTTCATATGTATAGAGGGACATAACTTGAAGTAAATAATGAAGATTAAAAACCAATTATGAAACAATTTTTTTTTATTTATTTTTTTTTTACTAAAAGCAGTATTTTTCTCACAATGTGTCGACTTTTTTCTTAAAAAATTGGGAACAAGTGGACAGGACAAAAAATAAATTACAATATTTTCTTGCAAAATTATTACTTTTTATATAAAATTATTACTTTTAATGCAAAATGGTGACATTTGTGTGATATAAAATTGTGACTTCATATGTGTATAGAGACATAACTTGAAGTAAATAATGAAGATTAAAAACCAATTACAAAACAAACTTTTTTTTAAATTTTTTTTTACTAAAAGCAGTATTTTTCTCACAATGTGTCGACTTTTTTCTTAAAAAATTGGGAACAAGTGGACAGGACAAAAAAAAATTGCAATATTTTCTTGTAAAATTATTACTTTTTGTATAAAATTATTACTTTTTAATGCAAAATGGTGACATTTGTGATATAAAATTCTGACCTCATATGTATATAGAGACTTAACTTGAAGTAAATAATGAAGATTAAAAACAAAATTACAAAACAAATTTGTTTAAATTTTTTTTTTTACTAAAAGCAGTATTTTTCTCACAATGTGTCGACTTTTTTCTTAAAAAATTGGGAACAAGTGGACAGGACAAAAAAAATTGCAATATTTTCTTGTAAAATTATTACTTTTTGTATAAAATTATTACTTTTTAATGCAAAATGGTGACATTTGTGTGATATATAATTCTGACTTCATATGTATATAGAGACATAACTTGAAGTAAATAATGAAAATTAAAAAACAATTACAAAACAAACCTTTTTTTTTCTTTTTTTTACTAAAAGCAGTATTTTTCTCACAATGTGTTGACTTTTTTCTTAAAAAATTGGGAATAAGTGGATAGGACAAAAACAAAATTGCAATATTTTCTTGTAAAATTATTACTTTTTATATAAAATTATTACTTTTTAATGCAAAATGGTGACATTTGTGATTTAAAATTCTGACTTCATATGTATGTATATAGAGACATAACCTGAAGTAAATAATGAAGATTAAAAACCAATTACAAAACAAACATTTTTTTTTTTTTTTTTTTTTTACTAAAAGCAGTATTTTTCTCACAATGTGTCGATTTTTTTCTTAAAAAATTGGGAACAAGTGGACAGGACAAAAAATAAATTACAATATTTTCTTGTAAAATTATTACTTTTGTCATGTCTGTATTATCATGTTTTGTTTTAAGTCATGTTTTGTTTAGTTTCTGTCTTTTCACTTCCTTGTCTGGTCACCATAGCAACCATTAGTTTTCACCTGTCACGTCACGCACCTGTTTCACGTTTTGACTCACACACACCTGTCACCAATCATGTCACTGTTATTTAAGCATACCCTGTTCATCACTCGTCCTGCCTGCATTGTCATTATGTCACTCCGGTTCAGGTCTCGTTTTGACAAAAGTAAGTTTCCATGTCCATGTCCTAGTTTTTGTTTAAGATTAGCTTCACTTGCGTTTTAGGCACGCTTGCCTCTTTTTTGTTGTTGTTGATTGTTGTTGTATTGTTTATGTTCGCGGTAGTGCATGATTTATGTTAAATAAATCCTAGCCTACCTTCACGCTGTTGTCCGTAGCCGTCTATCTTGCGTTGGAAGAACAACCCCTCAGCAAGCTGCGACCCCCACTTGACAACTTTTTATATAAAATTATTACTTTTTAATGCAAAATGGTGACATTTGTGTGATATATAATTCTGATTTCATATGTATATAGAGACATAACTTGAAGTAAATAATGAAAATTAAAAAACAATTACAAAACAAACTTTTTTTTTTTTTACTAAAAGCAGTATTTTTCTCACAATGTGTCGACTTTTTTCTTTAAAAAATTGGGAACAAGTGGACAGGACAAAAACTAAATTGCAATATTTTCTTGTAAAATTATTACTTTTTATATAAAATTATTACTTTTTAATGCAAAATGGTGACATTTGTTGTATAAAAATCTGATTTCATATATATATATATATAGAGACATACCTTGAAGTAAATAATGAAGATTAAAAACCAATTACAAAACAAAAACAATTTTTTTTTTTACTAAAAGCAGTCTTTTTCTCACAATGTGTCGATTTTTTTCTTAAAAAATTGGGAACAAGTGGACAGGACAAAAAATAAATTACAATATTTTCTTGTAAAATTATTACTTTTTATATAAAATTATTACTTTTTAATGCAAAATGGTGACATTTGTGTGATATATAATTCTGATTTCATATGTATATAGAGACATAACTTGAAGTAAATAATGAAAATTAAAAAACAATTACAAAACAAACTTTTTTTAATTTTTTTACTAAAAGCAGTATTTTTCTCACAATGTGTCGACTTTTTTCTTAAAAAAATGGGAACAAGTGGACAGGACAAAAAAAATGCAATATTTTCTTGTAAAATTATTACTTTTTATAAAAAATTATTACTTTTTAATGCAAAATGGTGACATTTGTCATATAAAATTCTGATTTCATATGTATATAGAGACATGACTTGAAGTAAATAATGAAGATTAAAAACCAATTACAAAACACAAAAATATTTTTTTTTACTAAAAGCAGTCTTTTTCTCACAATGTGTCGACTTTTTTCTTAAAAAATTGGGAACAAGTGGACAGGACAAAAAATAAATTACAATATTTTCTTGTAAAATTATTACTTTTTATATAAAATTATTACTTTTTAATGCAAAATGGTGACATTTGTGTGATATATAATTCTGATTTCATATGTATATAGAGACATAACTTGAAGTAAATAATGAAAATTAAAAAACAATTACAAAACAAACTTTTTTTAATTTTTTTACTAAAAGCAGTATTTTTCTCACAATGTGTCGACTTTTTTCTTAAAAAATTGGGAACAAGTGGACAGGACAAAAAATAAATTACAATATTTTCTTGTAAAATTATTACTTTTTATATAAAATTATTACTTTTTAATGCAAAATGGTGACATTTGTGTGATATAAAATTGTGACTTCATATGTATATAGAGACATAACCTGAAGTAAATAATGAAGATTAAAAACCAATTACAAAACAAACATTTTTTAATTTTTTTTTTGTACTAAAAGCAGTATTTCTCTCACAATGTGTCGATTTTTTTCTTAAAAAATTGGGAACAAGTGGACAGGACAAAAAAAAATTGCAATATTTTCTTGTAAAATGATTACTTTTTGTATACAATTATTACTTTTTAATGCAAAATGGTGACATTTGTGATATAAAATTCTGACCTCATATGTATATAAAGACTTAACTTGAAGTAAATAATGAAGATTAAAAACAAATTACAAAACAAACATTTGTTTTTTTTTGTTTTTTTTTACTAAAAGCAGTCTTTTTCTTACAATGTGTCGACTTTTTTCTTAAAAAATTGGGAACAAGTGGACAGGACAAAAAAAATTGCAATATTTTCTTGTAAAATTATTACTTTTTGTATAAAATTATTACTTTTTAATGCAAAATGGTGACATTTGTGTGATATATAATTCTGACTTCATATGTATATAGAGACATAACTTGAAGTAAATAATGAAAATTAAAAAACAATTACAAAACAAACCTTTTTTTTTCTTTTTTTTACTAAAAGCAGTATTTTTCTCACAATGTGTTGACTTTTTTCTTAAAAAATTGGGAATAAGTGGATAGGACAAAAACAAAATTGCAATATTTTCTTGTAAAATTATTACTTTTTATATAAAATTATTACTTTTTAATGCAAAATGGTGACATTTGTGATTTAAAATTCTGACTTCATATGTATGTATATAGAGACATAACCTGAAGTAAATAATGAAGATTAAAAACCAATTACAAAACAAACATTTTTTTTTTTTTTTTTTTTTTACTAAAAGCAGTATTTTTCTCACAATGTGTCGATTTTTTTCTTAAAAAATTGGGAACAAGTGGACAGGACAAAAAATAAATTACAATATTTTCTTGTAAAATTATTACTTTTGTCATGTCTGTATTATCATGTTTTGTTTTAAGTCATGTTTTGTTTAGTTTCTGTCTTTTCACTTCCTTGTCTGGTCACCATAGCAACCATTAGTTTTCACCTGTCACGTCACGCACCTGTTTCACGTTTTGACTCACACACACCTGTCACCAATCATGTCACTGTTATTTAAGCATACCCTGTTCATCACTCGTCCTGCCTGCATTGTCATTATGTCACTCCGGTTCAGGTCTCGTTTTGACAAAAGTAAGTTTCCATGTCCATGTCCTAGTTTTTGTTTAAGATTAGCTTCACTTGCGTTTTAGGCACGCTTGCCTCTTTTTTGTTGTTGTTGATTGTTGTTGTATTGTTTATGTTCGCGGTAGTGCATGATTTATGTTAAATAAATCCTAGCCTACCTTCACGCTGTTGTCCGTAGCCGTCTATCTTGCGTTGGAAGAACAACCCCTCAGCAAGCTGCGACCCCCACTTGACAACTTTTTATATAAAATTATTACTTTTTAATGCAAAATGGTGACATTTGTGTGATATATAATTCTGATTTCATATGTATATAGAGACATAACTTGAAGTAAATAATGAAAATTAAAAAACAATTACAAAACAAACTTTTTTTTTTTTTACTAAAAGCAGTATTTTTCTCACAATGTGTCGACTTTTTTCTTTAAAAAATTGGGAACAAGTGGACAGGACAAAAACTAAATTGCAATATTTTCTTGTAAAATTATTACTTTTTATATAAAATTATTACTTTTTAATGCAAAATGGTGACATTTGTTGTATAAAAATCTGATTTCATATATATATATATAGAGACATACCTTGAAGTAAATAATGAAGATTAAAAACCAATTACAAAACAAAAACAATTTTTTTTTTTACTAAAAGCAGTCTTTCTCACAATGTGTCGACTTTTTTCTTAAAAAATTGGGAACAAGTGGACAGGACAAAAAAATAAATTACAATATTTTCTTGTAAAATTATTACTTTTTATATAAAATTATTACTTTTTAATGCAAAATGGTGACATTTGTGATATAAAATTCTGGCCTCATATGTATATAGAGACTTAACTTGAAGTAAATAATGAAGATTAAAAACAAAATTACAAAACAAATTTTTTTTAATTTTTTTTTACGAAAAGCAGTATTTTTCTCACAATGTGTCGACTTTTTTCTTAAAAAATTGGGAACAAGTGGACAGGACAAAAACTAAATTACAATATTTTCTTGTAAAATTATTACTTTTTATATAAAATTATTACTTTTTAATGCAAAATGGTGACATTTGTGTGATATATAATTCTGACTTCATATGTGTATAGAGACATAACTTGAAGTAAATAATGAAGATTAAAAACCAATTACAAAACAAAAAATTATTACTTTTTAATGCAAAATGGTGACATTTGTCATATAAAATTCTGATTTCATATGTATATAGAGACATGACTTGAAGTAAATAATGAAGATTAAAAACCAATTACAAAACACAAAAATATTTTTTTTTTACTAAAAGCAGTATTTTTCTCACAATGTGTCGACTTTTTTCTTAAAAAATTGGGAACAAGTGGACAGGACAAAACAAAATTGCAATATTTTCTTGTAAAATTATTACTTTTTATATAAAATTATTACTTTTTAATGCAAAATGGTGACATTTGTCATATACAATTCTGACTTCATATGTATATCGAGACATAACTTGAAGTAAATAAGATAAAAAAAACAATTAGAAACAAAAAATTTAAAAAATTAAAAATAAAAGCAGTCTTTTTCTCATAATGTGTCAACATTTTCTTACAAAATTGGGAACAATTTCTCATATTATTTCTGTCTCTGTAATATTGCAATATTTTCTCATAAAATTATTACTTTTTTTATATAAAATTACTACTTTTTAATGCAAAATGGTGACATTTGTCATATACAATTCTGACTTTTATCACAATATTGCCAAGTGTTTTGTTGTTCTTGTAAAATAGTGAAATTTTTTGAGTACAATTATAACTTTTGAGATAATTTTTCCCAGGAAAATTCCGATTTTTATTACAATATTGCCAACATTTTAAAGTTTTCTTATAAAATTGTGACTTTTATCGAGCACAATTACGACTCTTTTCATGACATCGCCAAACCTTTAAGCTTTTCTTGTAAAAATGCCAGTTATTGAGTAAAATTTAAACTTTTATCATAATATTGCACAAATGTTCAGTTTTTCATGTAAAATGTTGACTTCCGTTGAATAAAATTACGACTTTTATTATAATACTGCTAAAATTCCAAGTTTTTCTTGTGAAATTGTGACATTTTTCTTGTGAAATTCCAACTCATTTTTCACAACAAGCTTTTTTATGTTTGCATAGTATGTATATATTATTAATGTTGTAAATACAAATCTTTATATATCTACAAATAAGGGTCCTAAAGAGGGAGGCCTTTTTCGGAGGTCTCAAGAAGGTAACAATACGTGTGTGTGTGTGTGTGTGTGTGTGTGTGTTCTTGTATTTCGACCCTTTTTGAGACATCAACAAGGAAAAGTAGCTTCCATATGAGGACCGGTGAACAAGATGGACATAAATCATGGTCCCAATATGGAGAACCATTGCATCTAATAGAGAATGTCTCATTTGCACCCTTGGTGGTGAAATCTATCAAAATTAGGGTGGTCCCAAAATGGATGGATTTTTCAAATTGACTGTGTCGGTTTTAAAAGTGCTCCCCCTCTGGTCAACATATGAAATAACAAGTGTGTGTAAAAATTTGAAGTGCTCCCCCTCTGGCCAACAAGTGTAATAAAATGTGTGTAAGAAATTGAAATGCGCCCCCTTTGGCCAAAATTTAATTTAAAAAAATGAAATAAATAAGTATATAGAGATATACTGTAACAACTTGGTAAATAATGAAGATTAAAAACCAATTACAAAACAAAGAAAATATAAATATTTATTTTATTTTTTTAAAGTAATGTTGCCCAATTTTCTCACAATGTGTCGACTTTTTTCTTACAAAATTGGGAACAATTTCTCATATTCTTTCTGTTTCTGTAATATTGCAATATTTTCTCGTAAAATTGTTACTTTTTTTAATATACAATTATTTCTTTTGAATGCAAAATGGTGACATTTGCCATATAAAATTCTGACTTTTATCACAATATTGCCAATTTTCTTGCTGTTCTTGTAATATACTGACATTTTTTTAGTTTTTTTTGCCAAGTAAAATTCCGATTTTTATTAAAATATTGCCAAATATTTCTTATAAATTTGTGACGTTTGTCAAGTAAAATTACGACTCTTTTCATAAAATTGCCAAACCTTTAAGCTTTACTTGTAAAATTGCCAATGTTATTGAGTAAAATGTCAACGTTTTTTTTTATAATATTGCACAAATGTTCAGTTTTTCTTGTAAAATGTTGACTTCCATTGAGTAAAATGACGACTTTTAAATAATAATAATGAAAATAAATAAATAAATAAATAATGAAAATTAAATTCCAATTACAAAACAAAAAATAAAAAAATGTACTAAAAGAAGTCTTTTTCTCACAATGTGTCGACTTTTTTCTTAAAAATTGGGAAAAAATTCTCATTCTCTGTTTCTGTAATTTTGCAATATTTTCTTGTAAAATTATTACTTTTTTATATAAGATGATTACTTTTTAATGAAAAATTGTGACATTTGTCATATAAAATTCTGACTTTTATCACAATTTTTTTTGTTGTTCTTATAAAATAGTTAGTTTTAGTACAATTATGACTTTTATCATAATTTTGCAGAGTAAAATTCCGATTATTATTATAATATTGCCAAAATGTTCTTATAAATTTGTGAGTTTTGTCAAGTAAAATTACGACTCTTTCCATTAAATTGCCAAACCTTTAAGCTTTTCTTGTAAAATTGCCACTGTTGTTGAGTAAAATTTCAACTTTTATCATAATATTGCACAAATGTTCAGTTTTTCTTGTAAAATGTTGACTTCCGTTGAGTAAAATGACGACTTTTATTATAATACTGCAAAAATGTTAAGTTTTTCTTGTGAAATTGTGACATTTTTCTTGTGAAATTCCAACTTATTTTTCACAACAAGCTTTTTTATATTTGCACAGTATGTATATATTATTAATGTTGTAAATACAAATCTTTATATATCTAGAAAGGGTGGTCCTAAAGAGGGAGGCATTTTTCAGAGGTCTCAAGAAGGTAACAAATACAAGAATATGGGTGTGTTTGCGTGTGCGTTGGTCTGCGTGTGTGTGTGTTCTTGTATTTCTACCCTTCTTGAGACATCAACAAGGAAAAGTAGCTTCCATATGAGGAGGTGTGAACAAGTTAGGACATAAATCTTGGTCCCAATACAGAAAACCATTGCATCTAATAGAGAATGTCTCGTTTGCACCCCTGGTGGTGAAATCTATCAAAATTAGGTAGGTCCCAAAAAGGAGGGATTTTGTGTGTCGGTTTTAAAAGTGCTCCCCCTCCAGCCAACATATGTAATAACATGTGTGTAAGAAATTGAAATGCGCCCCGTTTGGCCAAAATTAATTTAAGAAATAAAATAAATATGTATATAGAGACATCCTGTAATAACTTGGTAAATAATGAAAATTAAATACCAATTACAAAACAAAAAATAAAAAAATGTACTAAAAGAAGTCTTTTTCTCACAATGTGTCGACTTTTTTCTTAAAAATTGGGAAAAAATTCTCATTCTCTGTTTCTGTAATTTTGCAATATTTTCTTGTAAAATTATTACTTTTTTATATAAAATGATTACTTTTTAATGAAAAATTGTGACATTTGTCATATAAAATTCTGACTTTTATCACAATTTTTTTTTTTGTTCTTATAAAATAGTTAGTTTTAGTACAATTATGACTTTTATCATAATTTTGCAGAGTAAAATTCCGATTATTATTATAATATTGCCAAAATGTTCTTATAAATTTGTGAGTTTTGTCGAGTAAAATTACGACTCTTTCCATTAAATTGCCAAACCTTTAAGCTTTTCTTGTAAAATTACCACTGTTGTTGAGTAAAATTCCAACTTTTATCATAATATTGCACAAATGTTCAGTTTTTCTTGTAAAATGTTGACTTCCGTTGAGTAAAATGACGACTTTTATTATAATACTGCAAAAATGTTAAGTTTTTCTTGTGAAATTGTGACATTTTTCTTGTGAAATTCCAACTTATTTTTCACAACAAGCTTTTTTATATTTGCACAGTATGTATATATTATTAATGTTGTAAATACAAATCTTTATATATCTAGAAAGGGTGGTCCTAAAGAGGGAGGCATTTTTCAGAGGTCTCAAGAAGGTAACAAATACAAGAATATGGGTGTGTTTGCGTGTGCATTGGTCTGCGTGTGTGTGTGTTCTTGTATTTCTACCCTTCTTGAGACATCAACGAGGAAAAGTAGCTTCCATATGAGGAGGTGTGAACAAGTTAGGACATAAATCTTGGTCCCAATACAGAAAACCATTGCATCTAATAGAGAATGTCTCGTTTGCACCCCTGGTGGTGAAATCTATCAAAATTAGGTAGGTCCCAAAAAGGAGGGATTTTGTGTGTCGGTTTTAAAAGTGCTCCCCCTCCAGCCAACATATGTAATAACATGTGTGTAAGAAATTGAAATGCGCCCCGTTTGGCCAAAATTAATTTAAGAAATAAAATAAATATGTATATAGAGACATACTGTAATAACTTGGTAAATAATGAAAATTAAATACCAATTACAAAACAAAAAATAAAAAAATGTACTAAAAGAAGTCTTTTTCTCACAATGTGTCGACTTTTTTCTTAAAAATTGGGAAAAAATTCTCATTCTCTGTTTCTGTAATTTTGCAATATTTTCTTGTAAAATTATTACTTTTTTATATAAAATTATTACTTTTTAATGAAAAATGGTGACATTTGTCATATAAAAATCTGACTTTTATCACAATTGTTTTTGTTGTTCTTATAAAATAGTTTTTAGTACAATTATGACTTTTGTCATAATTTTGCCAAGTAAAATTCCAATTATTATTATAATATTGCCAAAATGTTCCTTTAAATTTGTGACTTTTGTCGAGTAAAATTACGACTCTTTCCATAAAATTGCCAAACCTTTAAGCTTTTCTTGTAAAATTACCACTGTTGTTGAGTAAAATTCCAACTTTTATCATAATATTGCACAAATGTTCAGTTTTTCTTGTAAAATGTTGACTTCCGTTGAGTAAAATGACGACTTTTATTATAATACTGCAAAAATGTTAAGTTTTTCTTGTGAAATTGTGACATTTTTCTTGTGAAATTCCAACTTATTTTTCACAACAAGCTTTTTTATATTTGCACAGTATGTATATATTATTAATGTTGTAAATACAAATCTTTATATATCTAGAAAGGGTGGTCCTAAAGAGGGAGGCATTTTTCAGAGGTCTCAAGAAGGTAACAAATACAAGAATATGGGTGTGTTTGCGTGTGCATTGGTCTGCGTGTGTGTGTGTTCTTGTATTTCTACCCTTCTTGAGACATCAACGAGGAAAAGTAGCTTCCATATGAGGAGGTGTGAACAAGTTAGGACATAAATCTTGGTCCCAATACAGAAAACCATTGCATCTAATAGAGAATGTCTCGTTTGCACCCCTGGTGGTGAAATCTATCAAAATTAGGTAGGTCCCAAAAAGGAGGGATTTTGTGTGTCGGTTTTAAAAGTGCTCCCCCTCCAGCCAACATATGTAATAACATGTGTGTAAGAAATTGAAATGCGCCCCGTTTGGCCAAAATTAATTTAAGAAATAAAATAAATATGTATATAGAGACATACTGTAATAATTTGGTAAATAATGAAAATTAAATACCAATTACAAAACAAAAAATAAAAAAATGTACTAAAAGAAGTCTTTTTCTCACAATGTGTCGACTTTTTTCTTAAAAATTGGGAAAAAATTCTCATTCTCTGTTTCTGTAATTTTGCAATATTTTCTTGTAAAATTATTACTTTTTTTTATATAAAATGATTACTTTTTAATGAAAAATGGTGACATTTGTCATATAAAATTCTGACTTTTATCACAATTGTTTTTGTTGTTCTTATAAAATAGTTTTTTTAGTACAATTATGACTTTTGTCATAATTTTGCCAAGTAAAATTCCGATTATTATTATAATATTGCCAAAATGTTCCTTTAAATTTGTGACTTTTGTCGAGTAAAATTACGACTCTTTCCATAAAATTGCCAAACCTTTAAGCTTTTCTTGTAAAATTACCACTGTTGTTGAGTAAAATTCCAACTTTTATCATAATATTGCACAAATGTTCAGTTTTTCTTGTAAAATGTTGACTTCCGTTGAGTAAAATGACGACTTTTATTTTAATACTGCTAAAATTTTAAGTTTTTCTTGTGAAATTGTGACATTTTTCTTGTGAAATTCCAACTTATTTTTCACAACAAGCTTTTTTATATTTGCACAGTATGTATTTATTATTAATGTTGTAAATACACATCTTTATATATCTAGAAAGGGTGGTCCTAAAGAGGGAGGCCTTTTTCAGAGGTCTCAAGAAGGTAACAAATACAAGAATATAGGTGTGTCTGTGTGTGTGTGTTCTTGTATTTCTACCCTTCTTGAGACATCAACAAGGAAAAGTACCTTCCATACGAGGACCGGTGAACAAGTTAGGACATAAATCATGGTCCCAATAACATTGTATCTAATAGAGAATGTCTCATTTGCATCCCTGGTGGTGAAATCTATCAAAATTAGGTTGGTCCCAAAAAGGAGGGATTTTGTGTGTCGGTTTTAAAAGTGCTCCCACTCTGGTCAACATATGAAATAACAAGTGTGTGTAAGAAATTGAAATGTGCCAAAATTAATTTAAAAAATAAAATAAATATGTATATAGATACATACAACTTGGTAAATAATGAAGATTAAAAACTAATTAAAAAACAAAACCTTTTATTTTTTTACTAAAAGCAGTCTTTTTCTCACAATGTGTCGAAAATTGGGAACAAGTGGACATTTGAAACTGCTTTGAAACATCTGCAATTTAGTCATCACCTCTCCATTGGAACAATAAGCTACAATTCCAACTGTAGACTAATGACTATGGCTGGGTGCCGGCCGCAAAAAAACAAAACAAAAATGCTGACCCGCATCGTAGAGAAGGAGCTGTGAAAGTCCGTGCTGTGCTGCACCACAGATGAGCGCGCTATGTCATCACGGCCAAAGTGCACAGCTGGGCGACACCTGTTAGTCTCTCTATTTACCAAAGCTTGGCTACTGCTCTTGTCAAGTTGTTTGCTCACCCCCACACAGACTGTAGGGATGAGGGGCTCGCATATATCCATTTACAAGCGGCGGGGGATTTACAAGTTAGTTGACGTCAACATGTACCAATTGGCAGTTCTCCCCACCAGGGGTGTTGTTTGTGACCTCAGTGATACGGTTTTTAGGCTTTCAACCTGGTCTTTTTATGATGGCCAAATTTCTATATTGACAACATTTGATTAACGACAACTTCGGAGTGTCACGAACAACCTTTCCACTTCCGATATTGGAAGTGAGTATTAATTATAATGTAGTGTGAAATGTTAGAAAACATTTGAGACAGTGAAATTTGTCCCCAAAAAAACAATGGAATGTATGAAAAATAGTAACCTTATGACGAACTTGTGCTGTTTTTAAAGGGGAATTGCACTTTTTGGAGGGGGAATTTTGCCTATCATTCACAATTAGAGATGTCTGATAAGGGCTTTTTTGCCGATATCCAATATTGTCCAACTCTTGATTACCGATTCCGATATCAACCGATATTCTAATGTCTAATGTCGCTATACCTTGCTGTTCTATGCGCCATGTTTGTTTGTATTGGCATCACTATGTGACGTCACAGGAAAATGGACGGGTGTATATAGGGATGTCCCGCTCCGATATTTGGATCGGATCGGCTGCCGATATTTGCCAAAAATTGCGTATCGGCAAGGCATGGGAAAATGCCGATCCAGATCCAGTTTAAAAAAAACTCCGGTCCGTGTTTTCCAACGCACCGATTTAAATAATACATTCCACTTTTCTGCTGCTCCGTAATTTCCGTTCCTCATTTTCCAGCACACCTTCAACACATCCACAGGTCTGTGAATTCTCACGCAGTTGCTTTTAGCTGCTGGCCTTACACGACAGGCTCTTCTCACTCTTTCCTGTGTCTCCCTCTCACAGACAGCAAGCGCACCTTCTTACACACGTCACATACTGTCACGTCACACGTCACATACTGTCACGTCATACGTCACATACGTATACGTCCTCCCCGAGCAGAGAGGTAGCAGCATGGCTAACGTTAGCTGTGATGCTAGCGCAGCCGTGCGAGCAACGCTCCCTCTAAGGTGCTCGCCTGTGCAATTGCGCACTGTTTAAGCGTCCTCTGCGCATAGCAAATCTATGCCACGCACAAAATCAAATAAAAAAATAAGCGCATAACAATTTTCGACACACGGACACGACAGAGAAAACAGTTTTCGTCATCATTGTTCAAATATTGTGACGTCTGTCGAGACGCTTATCTCCATTCGGTGCCACGCGCCCACACCATCAAAATGCCGAGGCAAACATTTCCACATCAACACCGTATGAAAAAATTGGTGATTTTTTTAGTTGTGATTTCCTTCTCTGCATGAAAGTTTAAAAGTAGCACATATTAATGCAGTATGAAGAAGAATGTTTTAATGTAGACATGCAAGCCTTGAAAGAAAATGTTATCAAGAGTACTAAAACCCTTTTAAACATGATTCTGACAACTAAGTAGGCTAAATAACTTTAAACTTTAATACATGCTCGGATAGGCCAGTATCGGTCAGTATCGGTATCGGATCGGAAATGCAAAAACAATATCGGTATTGGATCGGAAGTGCAAAAACCTGGATCGGGACATCCCTAGGTGTATATAACGATGGTTAAAATCAGGCACTTTGAAGCTTTTTTTAGGGATATTGCGTGATCGGTAAAATTTTGAAAAAAACTTCGAAAAATAAAATAAGCCACTGGGAACTGATTTTTACAGGTTTTAACCCTTCTGAAATTGTGATAATGTTCCCCTTTAACTTTTGAATAACATGGTCTGTAGCATCAAGAGAGACACGGGCCAAAAAGCCTTATAAGTGTGGCTTTACTGTGCTGACCTTGAAGCCTGTGAGGCCGGGGGGGGAAAAAATGCATATGTATGTGGAGGGAGCTTGTGAATTTGCGCATGTGTCAACATCACCCCAATCCACCCGAGGTGGGCGTGCCTCGATTGCTTATGTCAGGGGTGCTCATTACGTCGATCGCGAGCTACTGGTCGATCGTGGAGGATGTGTCAGTCGATCACCAGCCAGGCATTAAAAAAATAGTCCTAAAATGAGCGATCATAAAGCTTCACTATGACGTCACTTTCGTCACTTGATTGACATTCACGGCAGCCGAGCGTCTTCTGAGATGACGCTGGCTGCTGCCAGCTCATTAAAATTACCGACAGGAAGGCGAGAAACACTTTATTTCAACAGACTCTGGCGCCGTACCTGTCGTCAAAACTCCAAAGACCGACTGCACAGTTGCACAATAAAAGCTCTGCTTCATCCTGCCTGCCTTACAAAATAAGAGTCTCAGAAAGCTGGCGTGCACAAGCTAGCAAGCTACGGAGTTTGCCGACAATGTATTTCTTGTAAAGTGTATACAAAGGAGTACGGAAGCTGGATAAATAAGATGGCAAAAACCAACCACTTTCATGTGGTATTGGACAGAAAGGAGGACTTTTTTTCTCCTCCATTCGAAAATGCGGACATTATCAGCACTACTGTCTGATTCCTATCAATGCAAGTCATCAGAATCAGGTAATACACCAACTTATATTCTTGTCTTCATGAAAGAAAGGAATCTATATGTGTTAAACATGCTTGTATTATCTTTAAACACCTTTAACTTGTTAACAATATTAACTATATGTGTTAAACATGCTTGTATTATCTTTAACCACCTTTAACTTGTTAACAATATTAACGATATGTGTTAAACATGCTTGTATTATCTTTAAACACCTTTAACTTGTTAACAATATTAACGATATGTGTTAAACATGCTTGTATTATCTTTAAACACCTTTAACTTGTTAACAATATTAACTATGTGTGTTAAACATTCTTGTATTATCATTAAACACCTTTAATTTATTAACAATATTAACTATATGTGTTAAACATGCTTGCATTATCATTAAACATCTTTAACTTGTTAACAATAGTAACTATATGTGTTAAACATGCTTGCATTATCTTTAAACACCTTTATCTTATTAACAATATTAACTATATGTATTAAACATGTTTGTATTATCATTTAACACCTTTAATTTATTAACAATATTAACTATATGTGTTAAACATGCTTGTATTATCATTAAACACCTTTAACTTGTTAACAAAAACATATATTTCATAAATAAGTAAATATAAATTATATATATGAATGAGGTAGATCCCCACGACTTGATCAATTGAAAAGTAGCTCGCCTGCAGAAAAAGTGTGAGCACCCCTGGCTTATGTTGACTCATAGGTTACGGGCGGACAAGACAACGACAAGGGACGGAGGGGTCGAACATCCTTACCCCTGCTACTCATTGGAAATCAAACGCAACATGGACTCTAAATGACACTCTGCTGCTGACAAACTGGCTGGGTGGTGGGCGGCGGCGGAGGGACGGGCGCTCTCCGAGGGGAACAGGCGAAGCATGCCACCGAATGTGTGCGACTAATCATTTTTATCAGGGACTCCGGCGGGTATTGACAAACTGGGGATGCATTTAGATAGCCCAATTAAAAGGAGGAAATTGAAGCACCGCCGAGCCACGGTGCCAACCACCATGCCTCCACTCTGCCCCCCCGGACCCTTGTGCTCCAGGCAGTCCTCTGCTGGGAGTCTGGCGAGATAGTATTCTACCCATAGAGCATGGACGGCTTACAGGTAGAATAGTCCGGGTGTACCGGTGGTGTTCGTTACAGCCACAACAAAGTACGTCTTCCAAAAGTAGTCCCGACATTATTTGTTCTTGTTTCACAGCGCACACCTCCATGTTTGCACAGCTGTATTGCTGAGATAATGGCTGCCGCGGCATTAAGGAGGCTCCCAACGGGTGGCGAGGCATTCAGCCAGCATGCAAGACAAAAGGCTGCAGGCGAAAGGCTACACAACTTCAAAAGGCTAAGTTAGCGATCAATGATATGGATGTCGGGTGCATTTATCCAAATGCGTCCTAGCGGGTGACCTTCACTGGCATCCCAAAGCTAGCACAGCTCAATTTTTACTTCTATCCATGCATTTTCTACCGCTTGTCCCTTTCAGGGTCGCAGGGGGTGCTGGGGCCTATCACAGCTGCATTCGGGCGGAAGGCGGCGTACACCCTGGACAAGTCGCCAACACAGATAGACAGACAACATTCACACACTAGGGACCATTTAGTGTTGACAATCAACCTGTCCCCAGGTGCATGTCGTACAGTTTGGCGCAATATTGGCAGTGATACACAACAGTTACTATTGGCCGAAGGGGCTAAATAACTGCCTATGTATGAACTATGACAGATAGCAACAATATAGGAGGACCAGTAGTAAATGGCAAATGGTAAATGGGTTATACTTGTATAGCACTTTTCTACCTTCAAGGTAGTCGGAGGCAGATATTTACATATATCCGTATTTAAGTGTTACTTCTTTAATTTCATAATCATATTACAAAACAGCTAGTGTTTTTCTTCCAATTGTGGTCTTTTGGTTGTCTGCAAATACTGTGTGCTAACCTTGAGTGTGGAATGTAAGGAGGAGAGGTACTCCTTCTTTTATCTCTTCTTATGTCCAGGTGCGGAGGACAATGGGCATGTGTTTGGGCTGGAAAGACAAGACAGCGAGGGTGGGAGGGAGAGAGACTTTATAGAAGGGAAGGTTTCCATTTTTGAGAAGAGACGATCTTAGCTGCGCGATTGAATGTTCTATGCTGGACTGGTCTCATTATATTTCCAAAGCTTTGCAAATATATTACAAAATACCTATTCTGTCTCTGGTGGTTCTTCTACTCAGCTTTAAGTGTCGTAAAGAGCTTGGGAGCGACCATAAACTTGAATCCCCTGGGAGGAACAACTGGTCCAAACGCAACAGTACTCAAAGCGCTTTGACACTATTTCCACATTCACCCATTCACACACTGATGTCGAGAGCTGCCGTCAGGCCCTTTCTAGATACATAAAGATTTGTATTTACAACATTAATAATATATACATACTGTGCAAATACAAAAAAGCTTGTTGGGAAAAATGAGTTGGAATTTCACCAGAAAAAGGACACAATTTAACAAGAAAAACCTAGAATGTTGGCAGTATCATAATAAAAGTCGTAAATTTACTCAGCACAAGTGAACATTTTACAAGGAAAAATGAACATTTGTCCAATGTTATGATAAAAGTTGGAATTTTACTCAATAACAGTCGCAGTTTTACAAGAAAAGCTTGCCGTTTGACAGAAGTCACAATTGTATAAGAAAACCTTTAACATTTTGGCAATATTATAAAAATAATCGGAATTTTGCTGGGCAAAATTATGGCAAAAGTCATAAACGACAAAAAAAAGTATCCACTATAGACTGGACTCTCACACTATTATGTTAGATCCACTATGGACCGGACTCTCACAATATTATGCTAGATCCACTATGGACTGAACTTTCACACTATTATGTTAGATCCACTATGGACTGGACTCTCACACTATTATGTTGGATCCACTATGGACTGGACTCTCACTATTATGTTAGATCCACTATGGACTGGACTCTCACACTATTATGTTAGATCCACTGTGGACTGGACTCTCACTATTATGTTGGATCCACTATGGACTGGACTCTCACACTATTATGTTAGATCCACTATGGACTGGACTCTCACTATTATGTTAAATCCACTATGGACTGGACTCTCACTATTATGTTAGGTCCACTATGGACTGGACTCTCACACTATTATGTTAGATCCACTATGGACTGGACTCTCACTATTGTGTTAGATCCACTATGGACTGGACTCTCACTATTATGTTAGATCCACTATGGACTGGACTCTCACAATATTATGTTAGATCCACTATGGACTGGACTCTCACAATATTATGCCAGATCCACTATGGACTGGACTCTCACACTATTATGTTAGATCCACTATGGACTGGACTCTCACTATTACCGTATTTTCCGCACTATTAGCCGCACCTAAAAACCACAAATTTACTCAAAAGCTGACAGTGCGGCTTTTAACCCGGTGCGCTTTATATATGGATTAATATTACGATTCATTTTCATAAAGTTTCGATCTCGCAACTTCGGTAAACAGCCGCCATCTTTTTTCCCGGTAGAACAGGAAGCGCTTCTTCTTCTACGCAAGCAACCGCCAAGGTAAGCTCCCCCCCCCATAGAACAGGAAGCGCTTCTTCTTCTACTGTAAGCAACCACCCGCCCGCGTAGAAGAAGAAAAAGTGCACGGATATCACCGTACGTTTCATTTCCTTTGTGTGTTTACATCTGTAAAGACCACAAAATGGCTCCTACTAAGCGTCAGGGATCCGGTTCATGAAAAGACGCAATCTCTCCATCCGCACACGGATTACTATTTCACAGCAACTGATATTCCTGTGAACCGCACTGTGGATACAACGGGAGCACGTACGGTGAATATTCGCACCACAGGGAATGAGAAGTCATCCTTCACTGTGGTTCTAGCTTGCCATGCTAATGGCCAGAAACTTCCACCCATGGTGATATTCAAAAGGAAGACCTTGCCAAAAGAGACCTTTCCAGCCGGCGTCATCATAAAAGCTAACTCGAAGGGATGGATGAAGAAAAGATGAGCGAGTGGTTAAGGTAAGTTTAAGTTTACGCGAAGAGGCCGGGTGGCTTTTTTCACGCAGCTCTGTCCATGTTGATATACGTATGTTTGTGATTGCACATTTGCGTACATTTTGGGAGTGAACAGAGTTGTTAGAACGCCGGTTTTTAATATATTATTAAAGTTTGACTGACCTATCTGACTGTTTTTTTGACATTCCTTTAGCGCAGTTAGATGCGGCTTACAACACCGGGCGGCTTATAGGTGGACAAAGTTTTGAAATATGCCGTTCATTGAAAGCGCGGCTTTTAACCCAGGGCGCCTTATGGTGCGGAAAATACGGTATGTGAGATCCACTATGGACTGGACTCTCACACTATTATGTTGGATCCACTATGAACTGGACTCTCACTATTATGTTAGATCCATTATGGACTGGACTCTTACTATTATGTTAGATCCACTATGGACTGGACTCTCACTATTATGTTAAATCCACTATGGACTGGACTCTCACTATTATGTTAGATCCACTAAGGACTGGACTCTCACTATTATGTTAGATCCACTATGGACTGGTCTCTCACTATTATGTTAGATCCACTATGGACTGGACTCTCACAATATTATGTTAGATCCACTATGGACTGGACTCTTACAATATTATGCCAGATCCACTATGGACTGGACTCTCACACTATTATGTTAGATCCACTATGGACTGGACTCTCACACTATTATGCTAGATCCACTATGGACTGGACTCTCACTATTATGTTAGATCCACTATGGACTGGACTCTCACACTATTATGTTAGATCCACTATGGACTGGACTCTCACTATTATGTTAGATCCACTATGGACTGGACTCTCACACTATTATGTTTGATCCACTATGGACTGGACTCTCACACTATTATGTTAGATCCACTATAAACTGGACTCTCACTATTATGTTAGATCCACTATGGACTGGACTCTCACTATTATGTTAAATACACTATGGACTGGACTCTCACTATTATGTTAGATCCACTAAGGACTGGACTCTCACACTATTATGTTAGATCCACTATGGACTTGACTCTCACACTATTATGTTAGATCCACTATGGACTGGACTCTCACACTATTATGTTAGATCCACTATGGACTGGACTCTCACAATATTATGCTAGATCCACTATGGACTGGACTCTCACACTATTATGTTAGATCCACTATGGACTGGACACTCACTATTATGTTAGATCCACTATGGACTGGACTCTCACACTATTATGTTAGATCCACTATGGACTGTACTCTCACTATTATGTTAGATCCACTATGGACTGGACTCTCACAATATTATGCTAGATCCACTATGGACTGGACTCTCACAATATTATGTTAGATCCACTATGGACTGGACTCTCACAATATTATGCTAGATCCACTATGGACTGGACTCTCACACTATTATGTTAGATCCACTATGGACTGGACTCTCACAATATTATGCTAGATCCACTATGGACTGGACTCTCACACTATTATGTTAGATCCACTATGGACTGAACTCTCACTATTATGTTAGATCCACTATGGACTGGACTCTCACACTATTATGTTAGATCCACTATGGACTGAACTCTCACACTATTATGTTAGATCCACTATGGACTGGACTCTCACTATTATGTTAGATCCACTATGGACTGGACTCTCACACTATTATGTTAGATTCACTATGGACTGGACTCTCACTATTATGTTAGATCCACTATGGACTGGACTCTCACACTATTATGTTAGATCCACTATAGACTGGACTCTCACAAAATTATGCTAAATCCACTATGGATTGGACTCTCACACTATTATGTTTGATCCACTATGGACTGGACTCTCACTATTATGTTAGATCCACTATGGACTGGACTCTCACAATATTATGTTAGATCCACTATGGACTGGACTCTCACAATATTATGCTAGATCTACTCGACGTCCATTGCACCGGCCGCCCAGGAACGGGGGTCCCCACATCTGCGGTCCCCTCCAAGGTTTCTCATTGTCACATTGGGTTGAGTTTTTCCTTGCCCTGATGTGGGATCTGAGCCGAGGATGTGGTTGTGGCTTGTGCAGCCCTTTGAGACACTGACTGATTGATTGATCTCTTATCTACTGGACACACTTATCATTACACCATGTCCCAAATAAAATAACTTCAAGGTCGGTAAGCACAACCAGAATTATTCCGCATGGAGTGATAAGGCGCACTGTCGATTTTTGAGGAAATGAAAGGATTTTAAGTGCGCCTTATAGTGTGAAAAATACTGTACTATGCATATAATTTATATTGTGTATTGTTTACATCGCCCAACCCAAGACTTGTATGAGCACAAAAGCAAATGCAACACACTGATGAATCTAAAATGCAAACTGGGGTCACCGCCTCACGTCGCCATCCCAGCTGAAAACGGAAGAGAAACGCGAAGCCTTTTAACTGTCGGTTCGAGCCCGCCGGGAGACGCCTCACTTTCTCTGACAGGACCGCCTTCCAGATGCTTCCCCGCAATATATCTCTACCTCCCGCCCACGATCAGATGCTGGCATTCTTGACGACAAGTTGCCCGACTGACTACACCAGAAAGTGTCAACTGTTGCTTTTATGCTCTCAGGCTTCACGCCTCCAAGCCTGTCACTTATGTATTCCACTCCAACACGGCAAAGAAACAGGAAGCTACTGTGCAGCATCACATCACAAAAACTCTCTGGGGGCCAAGTTCTGATGATGATGCATTGAATTTTTAAATGTTTTTTTAATTAGCATGCACAGAGAGTCAGGAGCATGAATCAAGTTTGGCGCTGCGGAGTCAACACTGCAAAAAGTCAGTGTTCAAAAACAAGAACAAAAAATACAAAAATGAGGGGTATTTTATTTGAAATAAGCAAAATTATCTGCCAATAGAACAAGAACATTTGGCTTGTCAAGACTTTCCGAAACAAGTATGTGGGGAGGCGTGGCCGGCAGACCAACAGCGAGGCAGGGCACGCCGGGGATCGACGCCGAAATGGATGTCAGGTGCGTGGATCGCCCACCTGGGCACAATTATATAATCTCCGAGTGTGTAAAAGGGCGGCAGCCGAGAACGACGGGGGAGAAGGAGCTGGAGAGACCGAAACACAAGGAGAGCCGCAGACGAAGACGAGGGCGGCTGAAAAGCAACCGGAGGAGCGAGCGGTTCGAGAGGAGAGGAGCTGAAAAGCGACCCGACCTGCACATTGCTTGGCAAAATGATGAGAAGTCATAAATGTACTCAAAAAAATGTCACTATTTTACAAGAACAACAACAACAATTGGCAATATTGTGATAAAAGTCAGAATTTTATATGACACGTGTCACCATTTTGCATTAAAAAGTAATAATTTTATAAGAAAATATTGCAATATTACAGAAAAAGAAAGAATATGAGAAATTGTAATTTTTTTGGAGTTATTTGTTGTTTTTTAATATTCATTATTTACTTAAAGTTATTACAGTATGTCCCGAATATACATATTTATTTCAATTAATTAATTAATTTTCTCTATTAGATGCAATGGTTTTCTGTATTGGGACCATGATTTATGTCCTAACTTGTTCACCGGTCCTCATATGGAAGCTACTTTTCCTTGTTGATGTCTCAAGATGGGTAAAAATACAAGAACACACACACACACACACACACACACACACACACACACACACACACACACACACACACACACACACACACACACACACACACACACACACACACACACACACACACACTCTTGTATTTGGTACCCTCTTGAGACCTGCAAAAAATGCCTCCCTCTTTAGGACCACCCTTTCTAGATATATAAAGATGTGTATTTACAATATTAATAATATATACATACTATGCAAACATAAAACAGCTTGTTGTGAAAAATGAGTTGGAATTTCACAAGAAAAAGGTCACAATTTCACAAGAAAAAGGTCACAATTTCACAAGAAAAAGTCGTCATTTTACTCCACGCAAGTCAAAATTTTACAAGAAAAACTGCACATTTGTGCAATATTATGATAAAAGTTGGAATTTGTTCTCAATAACAGTCACAATTTTATGAGAACACTTTAAAATGTTGGTAATATTATAATAATCGGAATTTTACTTGGCAAAATGATGAGAAGTCATAAAAGTACTCAAAAAATGTCACTATTTTACAAGAACAACAAAAAAAATTGGCGATATGGTGATAGAAGTCAGAATTTTATATGACACATGTCACCATTTTGCATTAAAAAGTAATAATTTTATAAGAAAATATTGCAATATTACAGAAAAAGAAAGAATATGAGAAATTGTAATTTTTTTGGAGTTATTTGTTGGTTTTTGGTTTTTAATATTCATTAATTACCGAATATACATATTTATTTCAATTAATTTTGGCCAAAAGGGGCGCATTTCAATTTCTTACACACACTTTTTATTACCTATGTTGACCAGAGGGGGAGCACTTCAAATTTTTACACACACTTGTTATTTCATATATTGACCATAGGGTCAATATATACACTTTTAAAACCGACACACAGTCAATTTGAAACATCCCTCCTTTTTGGGACCACCCTAAATTTGATAGATTTCACCACCAGGGGTGCAAATGAGACATTCTCTATTAGATGCAATGGTTTTCTATATTGGGACCAGGATTTATGTCTTAACTTGTTCACCGGTCCTCATATGGAAGCTACTTTTTCTTGTTGATGTCTCAAGAAGGGTAAAAATACAAGAGCACACACACACACACACACACACACACACACACACACACACACACACACACACACACACACACACACACACACACACACACCCCAGATGAAAGGCCGGCCAAGTGAAGAAGTAATCCATCACTTATGCCATTCGGCTTCAACAGGGTGCCTTTCTTCAGCAATGGCTTGACTGACTGCATGATAATAACCTAAAAAAAAAAAGTTCTTCCTCAGTGGCAGGGATAAACATTGGGGCAACGTATCTGCTTTGGAGGGATACAAAAACCTTGTGCTCAGACTTAATGGCACTCAGGAGAGAGGCGGCTACTAAACATCGAGGTGATAATTGGATACTCCTAAATGCACATATTTCTCCTCAACTAACATGGGCTGACAAGAAAGCAAGTAGCGGTGCATGTATTCATAATTAGATTTCACAATACAGTATAGAGCAGGGCTGGGCAAAAGAATTGAGAATCTGTTTGCAGAATTGCCACAACAAAACTGACACTAGACTTGGAGGCACTGGCAAAAATGGGTGATTAACAACAAAGATGACGGGGAGAAGACGCTGTCGAAGGTGAGCCACGTAAATAAGACCGCAAAACGCCGCATCCGGAAGCGACTGCCAGAAAGCGACTTAAAGATGATCCGTAAAACATCATCTATGCAACATTTTGACTAAAGAACCACCATTACATGTTACACTATATTGCCAAAAGTATTTGGCCACCCATCCAAATGATGAGAATCAGGTGTCCTAATCACAGGTGTATAAAATCAAGCACTTGGGCATGGAGACTGTTTCTACAAACATGTGTGAAAGAATGGGCCGCTTTCAGTGATTTCCAGCGTGGGACTGTCATAGGATGCCACCTGTGCAACAAATCCAGTCGTGAAATTTCCTTGCTCCTAAATATTCCAAAGTCAACTTTATTATAAGAAAAGTGAAGAGTTTGGGAACAACAGCAACTCAGCCATCAAGTGGTAGGCCAGGTAAACTGACAGAGAGGGGTCGGCGGATGCTGAAGCGTATAGTGCAAAGACTTTCTGCACAGTTGCTACAGAGCTCCAAACTTCATGTGACCTTCTAATTAGCCCACGTACAGTACGCAGAGAGCTTCATGGAATGGGGTTTCCATGGCCAAGCAGCTGCATCTAAGCCGTACATCACCAAGTCCAATGCAAAGAGTGGGATGCAGTGGTGTAAAGCACGTCGCCACAGGACTCTAGAGCAGTGGAGACGCCTTCTCTGGAGTGATGAATCACACTTTTCCATCTGTCAATCTGATGGACCAGTCTGGGTTTGGAGGTTGCCAGGAGAACGCTACATTTCGGACTGCATTGTACCGAGTGTGAAATTTGGTGTGGAGGAATTATGGTGTGGGGTTGTTTTTTTTCAGGAGTTGGGCTCGGCCCCTTAGTTCCAGTGAAAGGAACTTTGAATGTTTCAGGATACCAAAACATATTGGACAATTCCATGGGATGCCACTTCAAGTTCATATGTGAGTAAAGGCAGGTAGACAAATACAAACCCCGTTTCCATATGAGTTGGGAAATTGTGTTAGATGTAAATATAAACGGAATGCAATGATTTGCAAATCATTTTCAACCCATATTCAGTTGAATATGCTACAAAGACAACATATTTGATGTTCAAACTCATAAATTCAACAATTCAACAACCTGTAATGCTTATTTTTAGAGATGTCCGATAATGGCTTTTTTGCCGATATCCGATATTCCGATATTGTCCAACTTTTAATTACCGATTCCGATATCAACCGATACCGATATATATACAATCGTGGAATTAACACATTATTATGCCTAATTTTGTTGTGATGCCCCGCTGGATGCATTAAACAATGTAACAAGGTTTTCCAAAATAAATCAACTCAAGTTATGGAAAAAAAAATGCCAACATGGCACTGCCATATTTATTATTGAAGTCACAAAGTGCATTATTTTGTGCATCATTGAGAAGGTTGAGGTGGGCGGGGTTGGGGGGGGGCGGGGGGGGGGGTTGAGGTGTGGGGGGTATAGGGGGTAGCGGGGGGTGTATATTGTAGCGTCCCGGAAGAGTTAGTGCTGCAAGGGGTTCTGGGTATTTGTTCTGTTGTGTTTATGTTGTGTTACGGTGCGGATGTTCTCCCGAAATGTGATTGTCATTCTTGTTTGGTGTGGGTTCACAGTGTGGTGCATATTTGTAACAGTGGTAAAGTTGTTTATATGGCCACACTCAGTGTGACCTGTATAAAGTTAAAGTTAAAGTACCAATGATTGTCACACACACACTAGGTGTGGCGAGATTATTCTCTGCATTTGACCCATCACCCTTGATCACCCCCTGGGTGGTGAGGGGAGCAGTGGGCAGCAGCGGTGGCCGCGCCCGGGAATCACTTTGGTGATTTAACCCCCAATTCCAACCCTTGATGCTGAGTGCCAAGCAGGGAGGTAATGGGTCCCATTTTTTTATAGTCTTTGGTATGACTCGGCCGGGGTTTGAACTCACAACCTACCGATCTCAGGGCGGACACTCTAACCACTAGGCCACTGAGTAGGTATGGCTGTTGACCAAGTATGCTTGCATTCACTTGCGTGTGTGAAAAGCCGTAGATATTATGTGATTGGGCCGGCACGCAAAGGCAGTGCCTTTAAGGTTTATTAGCGCTCTGTACTTCTCCCTACGTCCGTGTACACAGCGGCGTTTTAAAAAGTCATACATTTCACTTTTTGAAACCGATACCGATAATTTTGAAACCGATACTGATAATTTCCGATATTACATTCTAAAGCATTTATCAGCCGATAATATCGGCAGTCCGATATTATCGGACATCTCTATTTGATGTGATTTTTCAACCCCCCCCCCAAAAAAAGCATGACAATTCAACAACCTGTAATGCTTATTTTTCATTACATATTATTAAATGGCCAAAATTGCATTTTTGGCTTTCGCTTAAAAGACTTTCAGCACCAAAATAACACTCCTGAAACCGGATGTTGTAATGACGTAAACAAGAAGCGTGCGCTTGTCTGGAGAGCAGGCAACATGAAATGGACGTACTTCGATATACTGTTGTTAGAATAATTATGTATATATTATCACACAACTCTTATGCTTAAGGGCCGTTGCTATAGTTATTATTAATTGTGCTGAAGTGGTATTTTTCTTTTGTCTGTGCAAAGCTGGCAATCCAAAAGATTGCAAGCCAGTCTGGTATCAGTGTCTGTGTCCAGGAACGGCCTGCTGACTGCCAAGGCCGAACATCGAGTACCGTGACGCAGACAGAGCAGAGACAAGGCGATATCACCAGCGTCAACACATTTGCATTTCTTGTATAATCATATATTGTGTCTAACTGGAGCTGTCGAGATTAACCCCCTTCCCTCAGCGACAGCTTCAGTGATGTAACCAGGGACCTCGCAAATAAATAGAGGAAGCACGTGGGCTAGACTTTAGGCAAAGTTTGGATCTGTAACTAGAATACAGCCCAAATAACATCTTTCCTCAATTGAGCTAAATTTAACTCTGCATGATTCCTTGCTTCTCGTCTGTTTTAATAGATGTCGTCAGTGTTTGAACCTGACAACTGTATCCGAGAAAGAGCAGCGGAAAGCGATCTGCAAAACGTGCAAAGTGGAAATATCAACAGGGGGATCTTCTTGCAAAGACATTCTCCACATTAGGTTTAATCAACTGACATCCAAACATTCTAATCACCATTGTGTTAATGTGAACAACACCGCACGGAGAAGGAAAGTAGACCCGAGAGCACGGACTCGGTCTGTGGCAAAATTCAGTATTGGGTGTTTCCTCCTTTTGTGCTCTTGATGTTTTTCTCTTGTTTTCATGGTTTTTTTGCCTTTTGGATTGGGCTCCTATGGGACTGCGCAACAAGGGGTGTCACTTTTGTGACTTCTGTGCTGCTTTTTGGTGAACTTTTGCATATGCCTTGGGGGAGCCTTTTGGCCATGGTCATGTTTGCACCATAAACCAGCTGCTGGCTCTCTGCAACACCAGAGTCCTTGCGGAGGGACCGGAGGAGATGCGATGTAAGAGACGGGCCTGCGGCGCTAGCTTTGGGATGGATGAGCTTCACAGAGCCCTGGCTGAATGAGCAAGTATTGGACAGTTCAGCCTCCATGGGCTTCGTAAAAAAAGAGTGCGGGTACTTTCCTGGCCCGCCTGCAGTCCAGACCTGTCTCCCATCGAAAATGTGTGGCGCATTATGAAGCGTAAAATACGACAGCGGAGACCCCGGACTGTTGAACGACTGAAGCTCTACATAAAACAAGAATAGAAAATAATTCCACTTTCATAGCTTCAACAATT
Source organism: Nerophis lumbriciformis (assembly GCF_033978685.3). Classification (NCBI taxonomy): domain Eukaryota; kingdom Metazoa; phylum Chordata; class Actinopteri; order Syngnathiformes; family Syngnathidae; genus Nerophis; species Nerophis lumbriciformis. Next base: position 36,408,807 of record NC_084566.2, on the reverse strand, counting down.
AGTTTCCTCAGTTCCCGATCGTTTATTGAGTGTTGTTAAAAGAAAAGGTGATGTAACACAGTGGTGAACATGCCCTTTCCAAACTACTTTGGCACGTGTTGCAGCCATGAAATTCTAAGTTAATTATTATTTGCAAAAAGAGTTTGTACATCAAATATCTTGTCTTTGTAGTGCATTCAATTGAATATGGGTTGAAAAGGATTTGCAAATCATTGTATTCTGTTTATATTTACATCTAACACAATTTCCCAACTCATTTGGAAATGGGGTTTGTAGCAGAAATCTAAGCCGAACCTGTCCACACAAGAAGTGTCACATTAACCATGCACAGTAGGGAATAACAAATGGACTTCAACCGACTGTCGGGGAGCCCGAAAATAATTAAGGGCATGAAAAATTCAACACAAAGCTTCTTATTTTAGCATCACTGCCTCATACAATCATCAGGAATAGATGAGTGGATTCATGTGAGCACTAATGGGGTAAGAAAGACATTTCCCGCCTCCCATTTGACTACATTTTGCCTGTTTTTTTATTTATTTTTTTAATAGTTTTATCATCTAACACAGAGGTGTCAAAGTCGTTTTCACTGAGGGCCACTTCGCAGTTATGTTTGGCCCCAGGGGGCCGCTTCTAACAGTGAATACTATTTTTACCCAATTTTTTTAATGCATTTTATTAGTTGATTTTTTAATAAACTAAAATATACAAAAAATATGGTAAATTGCACTAATTTCACCTCAATATTTAATGTATATTACTGTAAATGGAAATACAGTATTGCTGTTTATATGGTAAAAAAAAAAAAAAAAAAAAAGGCAGCTCAGTTGCCAGAATTTTACTGTAAAGTTGACATTTGTTTTTGACTGTAAATAAAAAAAACAGCAATTTTACAGTAAACATTTGGCACCTGAGCTGCCAGTTTTTTTTTTTTTACTGCAAATCAACAACTGTGGATTTTTTGGTGTATTACTGTAAATGTCAAAAAAGCACCACAGTTTATTACAGTAAAAAAAAAAAAGTACTGTATTTTTTCAATTAGAGAAAAATGCTGTGAAAACCACAGTCAATTTCACAATTTTACCATGAAATCTATTGCTACTTTTACATTGCACAATTTGATGGATAACTTGCTTTGAAATCATTATTATTAGTATTTATTTCTATCTAAAAAATGGTTTGAATGTTTGATAATATATTTTTGCATGATTAGACAATATTTAAGTTAACATCATTTGCGATTACAAGGAGTACATATATCATACGCCCGCTTTCCCACAATATAAACAGCGTGCCTGCCCAATGGCGTTATAACTGTAGAATGATCGAGGGCGAGTTCTTGGTTTCTTATGTGGGTTTATTGTTAGGCAGTTTCATTAACGTCCTCCCAGCGCGGTAACAACACACAACAACAGCAGTCACGTTTTCGTCTACCGTAAAGCAGCTTGTCTGCCGTAAACAGCAATGTTGTGACACTCTTAAAAAGGACAATACTGCCATCTACTGTACATGCATATGTGACAATAACATCTACGGCTTGTAGAGAGTGCAGTGCACAACTGCGCACAAAACAAGGAGACGAAGCAGAAGAACGAGGAAGATACAGCCGTGGCGACGCCGACGACGAGTACGATGAAGAAATACGCTTGTAAGTTCCAAGCCGCAGCTGCGATTGGACCTGGATAGCCTCCGGGAAGAAGTAGCGGAGTACCAAGTACTTGGCAGTGAAGATTGACCGGTTTTGGGCCATGCTCGGGAGAGATGGAAGATTCCAGACTCTAGTGCATTTGATGAAAGCACTTTTGTGCATGCCACACAGCAATGCATCATCAGAGAGGGTGTTCAGCATGGTTAGAAAGATAGTGACAGAGAATAGAACAAGGATGGACAATTCAACCCTTAACTCAACAATGAGTAGATGAGTGTTGTGTGTGTATATGTGTAAATAAATGAACACTGAAATGTAAGTATTTGTCTTATTTATATATATATATATATATATATATATATATATATATATATATATATATATATATATATATATATATATATATATATATATATATATATATATATATTAGAGATGCACGGTTTGCGGACACAACCGCGGAGTCCGCGGATTATCCGCGGGTCGGGCGGTTGAAATTAAAAAAAAAAAGATTTTATCCGCGGGTCGGGTCGGGCGGTTGAAATAAAAAAAAATTAGATTTTAAATAGATTCAGGCGGGTGGCAGTTAAACCAATTCGGAAATATATATACATAGTTAAATGTTGTTACCCACATACGAAAATTGAGCAGGCACCTGCAGCATATGCCACAACAGAAGAAGAAAAAAAAAAGAGATGGACACTTTTACGGAGCGGAGAAGGGACGCCTCGCCGGGGTCCGGGACCGAGGCCCCTTCCCCCGAGAGGGCCCCACCGGGAGCCGTAGCTGAGGTGATCCGCGAGAAGGGCCCGACGCACGTCCAGGGTCACCACCGCGCCCACCGCACCGACACCCCGCCTCGTCCACCTTCGCCGCGGCCGGCGTCACGCGCAGCAGGTAAGCAGCTTACCTGCCCGCCACCCCCGTGGCCGGGGGCTCGTAACAGGGGTCACTCCGCACGCTCCGCCCGCGCAGCTTACCTGCCCGCCACCCCCGTTGCCGGGGGCGCGTAACAGGGGTCACTCCGTGCGCAGTGCGCTCACGAAAGGGGTGGGGCTCACCCTGGTGAGCCGAGTGGGCCACTTTTGGTAAGCAGAACTGGCGCTGCGGGATGAACCGAACGCCGGATTAAGGCGCCCGATGCCGACGCTCATCAGACCCCAGAAAAGGTGTTGGTTGATATAGACAGCAGGACGGTGGCCATGGAAGTCGGAACCCGCTAAGGAGTGTGTAACAACCCACCTGCCGAATCAACTAGCCCTGAAAATGGATGGCGCTGGAGCGTCGGGCCCATACCCGGCCGTCGCCGGCAGTGAGAGCCGCGAGGGCTAGGCCGCGACGAGTAGGATGGCCGCCGCGGTGCGCGCTGAAGCCTCGGGTGCGAGCCCGGGTGGAGCCGCCGCGGGTGCAAGGGACATCGCACCTCCACGCGCTTGGAGGTGCGCTCAGCGCGACTCCAAGATGATTGCGCACTGGTGTGCGTCTGGGCCGTGACAGCGTGGCACGCATTGAATGTCTCTGCTACATTGGATCAGTCTCCTTTCTTTAACAGGCAAAAGCTTTATAACCTCACTAATGCCTTGCATCGTCTATATTAGATATATAACAACGGGCGGGTGCGGGCGGGTGCGGTTTTGATTAAATGTTAGTTCGGGTGGATGCGGATGGTTGACGACTTTTGTGATGCGGTTGCGGATGAAATAATTGCCTATCCGTGCATCTCTAATATATATATATATATATATAAAACACTTGACTTGTTGAATTCTAGCTGTAAATATACTCCTTCCCTCTTAACCACGACCCCAATAATGCCCCCCAAACCATGCCCCCGCCCCCCACGTCCCGAAATCGGAGGTCTCAAGGTTTGCAAGTATGACATATATATGTTTTTCTCCTAAAATAGAAAGAAAGAATACATTTAGTAAGAAAAGTTACAGTACTTTATTGATACATATTATTTCCAGGCTTTCGTGGGCCACGTTCGGCCCCCGGGCCTTGGGTTTGACACCTGTGATCAAACACTTAACCTATGGAATTCATGACACATTGTTTGGCAAGAAAAATAAATGAATAAAAATAAGTTCAGAATCACAGCGCCGGTCTTTAGAAAAGGAGAAATCCGAGGCTGAATGAACAAGGTAATACAGATCTCGGCTTAAGAGAGCCGAGAGGAACATCCAAAGCCCACTGTGGCTCATCACGGCTAAATCTCGCTATGTATCTTCAAGTAGAAAGCGCTCTTTGAGGTGTGAATAAAAAGGGAGGGGAAAAAAAAACACACTATTTCTACGGGAAACGTTGAGGGGGAACAAAAAACCTTCACATTCAATTCTGACCACCGAGCTCCACAACTCAGCTTCTTTTTCTATGGCGCATTTTACATAATAGCTTGACCAAAACTGGCCTACAAAGCTAAAAGCGGCTTCCTTCATTTAGCTGCTACAAAACTTGCTTTAACTGCAGGGAGTTTGACAATAAAGAGGGTCAAATAGCAGTCAAGCAGCGACTTCAAGGTCATGACCAGAAAAGTAGAAAGGAAATACATATTCAATTAAAGCTGCAAGCAGCGTATTTGGCAGGTGCTAGTCCTAAGTGTCCCAATACTTTTGTCCAGTTTTAGTAGTACGTGTCCCAATACTTTTGTCAAGTTGTAGTCCTAAGTGTCCCAATACATTTGTCCAGTGTAGGTGTCCCAATACTTTTTTCCAGTGGTAGTCCTAAGTGTCCCAATACTTTTGTCCGGTGGTAGTCATAAGTGTCCCAATACTTTTGTCTAGTGTACCTACCATGTCTGCATTGTGTAGGCACGCTGGTGCTTCCTGCTTTTAAGCAGCCATCTTAAAAAAACAGCAGCGCAGCAGCATCAGCGCAGCGGTTCTTTGAAGGGTCATAAAATCAAAACCGGAGCAGTTAGAAAAACGCTGTTCTGTCCTTTTATACACAATGGTTCAATCTCTCTCCTGTGTTAGTTTGAAGCCTAAACCACAAACGCGCTCAGAGGAGATAGTTTTTGAAGGAAGGGGACCGGTTTT